>NW_027526644.1:0-187019 GCF_052857255.1 Amblyomma americanum | reverse complement strand
GACGCGTATCACAGTTACACTTGTAAAACCGATGTGTTCAGATTTAACTCGTTTTGGTCTAAAACAGCTTGTTTCGTTGTATTAAGCACGAATACTTGCTTTTCGGGCAGTTATGAGAGAAAAAGGTTTGAGGCGTATCACAAGGTCACTTGTAAAACCGATGTGCTCAGATCTAGCTGGTTTCGCTCTAAACAGCTTGCTTCGTTTTTCAAGCACGAATATATGCTTTTCGAGCAGTTAGGAGAAAACGTTTTGACGCGTATCACACGGACACTTGCAAAACCGATGTGTTTAGATCTAGCTCGTTTCGGTCTAAATCAGCTTGTCTCGTTGTTTTAAGCACGAATACATGCTTTAAAGCAGTCGCGGATTTATTATGCAATGTTCTTTGTGACATAACAAATATTGTGTTTTCTACAGGGACATTTCCGGATAACATGAAAATTGCTAGGATCGTCGTCTTGCATAAAGGTGCGCAACTGATTGCATTACTAATTACCGGGCGATATTCATACTTCCAGTTTTTTTCTAAAATTTTTGAAAAGCCTTAAATTCCAGAATAACTGGACACATGCAAAAACATTACCTTATATCCAAGAATCAGTATGGTTTTCAAAGGGGTAAATCCCACTGAATCTGCGTTACTTGAAATCAGTGATAAAATTGTTGCCAATATAGAAAACCAACAATACATAATAGGCTTATTCTTAAACTTTAATAAAGCATTTGATTCAAATAAACATGACATACTTTTTTTCCAAATTACCCTTTTTTGGTATTAGAGGCATTGCTTTAGACTTATTGCGTAGCTATCTATCCCACCGCTCCCAGTTTGTGGAAATCAACCGCATAAAATCAGATTTAGCAGAAATTAGGTACGGCGTTCTGCAGGGTTCTATTATATGTCCTACGATTTTCCTGCTTTATATCAATGATATCGTGGCAATACCAGAAACACCCGTTATTGTGTTATATACCGATGATACAAACGTTTTTTTCTCCTCTGATAACATCTCTACTCTAATTACTCTTATTAAGAACTGGTTAGATTCTCTTTCAGCATGGTTATCGGCTAATCAGTTGAGCCTAAATGTTAAAAAACAAAGTATATTGTTTTTACTCCTATTAATAAGCCAGTTAATTTCGCATCTTCTTTAATATTTCAATCTCAACCACTTGAAAGGGTTTCCCAGTAAAAGTTCTTGGGTGTATTCTTCCATGAAAATCTACGGTGGACGCATCACGTAAGTCACATTAAACGTAGCATAGCACAATTAATTGGTATGCTCAATAGGCATCGCACGATGTTACCTTTAAAACTTAAACATCAGTTATACTTTTCTACTATTCATTTTAGATTACACTATTGTCTACTTATCTCGATGTACGAACATACCTCTGAGTACTTTCACCAGGACAATATTTTGACTGTCACTAATCTATATAAACAAAAGTCATCCGAAAAAGCATTTTTGGAATTCATAAGTAATTGTGATAACTTTTTTTCTATATATACTAATACCACAGCTAACTACACCTTAAGAGCTAGAAACTTTATTAAGGTTAAAACTAGAACAAACTACGGCAATCAGCTTTTACAGTGGCAGATTCCTAATTTACTTAATAGTGAGCATGCTTTATTTGATATCATGCAAGATTCCTCAACCATTTGAATATTCAAAAAGAAATCAAAACTATATTTTCCAACAATTGACTTTTGGCCTTTCTGTATCTTTATTTCTTCATTTGCATTATTTATACCAATTAAGTTGCATTGACTTATTGTATGTATAATTGCGTCTATTGTATATATAAGTATGTATATGTGTGTAGTATGTGTATATATGTATACATTTTTTTAGCACTGTTGTCTGCTGTGCTCGTGGCCCCAGGGGCCTAGTAGGGCGGGTATAGTCTCGCCTTTTGCTCCGGCGCCATGACAATCTTGTATTGTCAGAATTATAATAAACTTCAACTTCAAACTTCGCTAAGTTATGACATAAAAAGTTTTGACTTCTATCACATGGAGACTTGTAAAACCGATGTGTTTAGATTTAGCTCGTTTCGGTCTAAAACAGCTTGTTTCGTTGTTTTAGAACGAATACATGCTTTTCGCGAAGTTATGACAGAAAAAGTTTTGACGCGTATCACATGGACACTTGCAAAACCGATGTGTTCAGATCTAGCTGGTTTCGGTCTAAAACAGCTTGTTTCGTTGTATTAAGGACGAATACATGCTTTTCGCGCAGTTAAAAGAGAAAAAGTTTTGACGCGTATCACAGGGACACTTGTAAAACCGATGTGTTCATATCTAGATCCTTTTGGTCTAAAACAGCTTGTTTCGTTGTATTAAGCACGAATACATGCTTTTCGCGCAGTTATGAGAGAAAACGATTTGACGCGGTATCACACGGTCACTTGTAAATCCGATGTGTTCATATCTAGCTCGTTTTGGTGTAAAACAGCTTGTTTCGTTGTATTAAGCACGAACACATGCTTTTCGCGCAGTTATGAGAAAAAGTTTTGACGCGTTTCACATGGACACTTGTAAAACCGCTGTGTTCAGCTTTAGCTCGTTTCGGTCTAAAACAGCTTGTTTCGTTGTATTAAGAACGAATAAATGCTTTTCGCGCAGTTATGAGAAAACGTTTTGACGCGTATCACACTGACACTTGTAAACTGATGTTCAGATTTAGCTTGTTCCGGTCTAAAACAGCTTGTTTCGTTGTTTTAATCACGAATACATGCTTTTCGCGCAGTTCTGAGAGAAAAAGTTTTGACGCGTATCACTCAGACTCGCAAAACCGATGTGTTTAGATCTAGCTCGTTTCGGTCTAAAACAGCTTGTCTCGTTGTATTAAGCACGAATACATGCTTTTCGCGCAGTTATGAGAGGAAAAGATTTGACGCGTATCACACGGACACTTGTAAAACTGATGTGTTCAGATCTAGCTCGTTTTGGTCTAAAACAGCTTGTTTCGTTGTGTTAAGCACGAATACATGCTTTTCGTGCAGTTATGAGACAAAAAGTTTTGACGCGTATCACATGGACACTTTTAAAACCGATGTGTTCAGATTTAACTCGCTTCAGTCTAAAACAGCTTGTTTCGTTGTTTTAAGCAAGAATACATGCTTTTCGCGCAGTTATGAGAGAAAAAGTTTTGACGCGTATCACACGGACATTTCTAAAACCGGTGTTCATATCTAGCTCACTTCGGTCTAAAGCAGCTTGTTTTGTTGTATTAAGCACGAATACATGCTTTGCGAGCAGTTTTAAGAGAAAAAGTTTTGACGCGTATCACAGGGACACTTGTAAAACCGGTGTGTTCAGATTTAACTCGTTTTGGTCAAAAACAGCTTGTTTCGTTGTATTAAGTACGAATACTTGCTTTTCGCGCAGTTATGAGAGAAAAGGGTTTGAGGCGTATCACACGGTCACTTGTAAAACCGATGTGCTCAGATCTAGCTCGTTTCGATCTAAAACAGCTTTGTTGTATTGAGCACTAATACATGCTTTTCCCACAGTTATAAGAGAAAAAGTTATGACGAGTATCAAATAGACACTTGTAAAACCGATGTGCTCAGATTTAGCTGGTTTCACTCTAAAACAGCTTGCTTCGTTTTTTAAGCACGAATACATGCTTTTACGCAGTTAAGAGAGAAAAAGTTTTTACGCGTATCTCACGGACACTTGCAAAACCGATGTGTTTAGATCTAGCTCGTTTCGGTCTGAATCAGCTTGTCTCGTTGTTTTAAGCACGAATACATGCTTTAAAGCAGTCGCGGATTTATTATGCAATGTTCTTTGTGACATAACATATATTGTGTCTTCTACAGGGACATTTCCGGATAACATGAAAATTGCTAGGATCGTCGTCTTGCATAAAGGTGGCGCAACTGATTGCATTACTAATTACCGGGCGATATTCATACTTCCAGTTTTTTTCTAAAATTTTTGAAAAAGCCTTAAATTCCAGAATAACTGGACACATGCAAAAACATTACCTTATATCCAAGAATCAGTATGGTTTTCAAAGGGGTAAATCCACTGAATCTGCGTTACTTGAAATAAGTGATAAAATTGTTGCCAATATAGAAAACCAACAATACATAAAAGGCTTATTCCTATACTTTATTAAAGCATTTGATTCAAATAAACATGACATACTTTTTTTCCAAATTACCCTTTTTGGTATTAGAGGCATTGCTTTAGACTTATTGCGTAGCTATCTATCCCACCGCTCCCAGTTTGTGGAAATCAACCGCATAAAATCAGATTTAGCAGACATTAGGTACGGCGTTCTGCAGGGTTCTATTATATGTCCTACGATTTTCCTGCTTTATATCAATGATATCGTGGCAATACCAGAAACACCCGTTATTGTGTTATATGCCGATGATACAAACGTTTTTTTTCTCCTCTGATAACATCTCTACTCTAATTACTCTTATTAAGAACTGGTTAGATTCTCTTTCAGCATGGTTATCGGCTAATCAGTTGAGCCTAAATGTTAAAAAACAAAGTATATTGTTTTTACTCCTATTAATAAGCCAGTTAATTTCGCATATTCTTTAATATTTCAATCTCAACCACTTGAAAGGGTTTCCCAGTACAAGTTCTTGGGTGTATTCTTCCATGAAAATCTACGGTGGACGCATCACGTAAGTCACATTAAACGTAGCATAGCACAATTAATTGGTATGCTCAATAAGCATCGCACGCTGTTACCTTTAAAACTTAAACGTCAGTTATACTTTTCTACTATTCATTTTAGATTACACTATTGTTTACTTATCTCGATGTACGAACATACCTCTGAGTACTTTCACCAGGACAATATTTTGACTGTCACTAATCTATATAAACAAAAGTCATCCGAAAAAGCATTTTTGGAATTCATAAGTAATCGTGATAACTTTTTTCTATATATACTAATACCACAGCTAACTACACCTTAAGAGCTAGAAACTTTATTAAGGTTAAAACTAGAACTACGGCAATCAGCTTTTACAGTGGCAGATTCCTAATTTACCTAATAGTGAGCATGCTTTATTTGATATCATGCAAGATTCCTCAACCATTTGAATATTCAAAAAGAAATCAAAACTATATTTTTCCAACAATTGACTTTTGGCCTTTCTGTATCTTTATTTCTTCATTTGCATTATTTATACCAATTAAGTTGCATTGACTTATTGTATGTAAAATTGTGTCTATTGTATATATAAGTATGTATATGTGTGTAGTATGTGTATATATGTATACATTTTTTTTAGCACTGTTGTCTGCTGTGCTCGTGGCCCCAGGGGCCTAGTAAGGCGGGTATAGTCTCGCCTTTTGCTCCGGCGCCATGACAATCTTGTATTGTCAGAATTATAATAAACTTCAACTTCAAACTTCGCTAAGTTATGACATAAAAAGTTTTGACTTCTATCACATGGAGACTTGCAAAACCGATGTGTTTAGATTTAGCTCGTTTCGGTCTAAAACAGCTTGTTTCGTTGTTTTAGAACGAATACATGCTTTTCGCGAAGTTATGACAGAAAAAGTTTTGACGCGTATCACATGGACACTTGCAAAACCGATGTGTTCAGATCTAGCTGGTTTCGGTCTAAAACAGCTTGTTTCGTTGTATTAAGGACGAATACATGCTTTTCGCGCAGTTAAAAGAGAAAAAGTTTTGACGCGTATCACAGGGACACTTGTAAAACCGATGTGTTCATATCTAGATCCTTTTGGTCTAAAACAGCTTGTTTCGTTGTATTAAGCACGAATACATGCTTTTCGCGCAGTTATGAGAGAAAAAGATTTGACGCGTATCACACGGTCACTTGTAAATGCGAGGTGTTCATATCTAGCTCGTTTTGGTGTAAAACAGCCTGTTTCGTTGTATTAAGCACGAACACATGCTTTTCGCGCAGTTATGAGAAAATGTTTTGACGCGTTTCACATGGACACTTGTAAAACCGCTGTGTTCAGCTTTAGCTCGTTTCGGTCTAAAACAGCTTGTTTCGTTGTATTAAGAACGAATAAATGCTTTTCGCGCAGTTATGAGAAAACGTTTTGACGCGTATCACACTGACACTTGTAAACTGATGTTCAGATTTAGCTTGTTCCGGTCTAAAACAGCTTGTTTCGTTGTTTTAATCACGAATACATGCTTTTCGCGCAGTTCTGAGAGAAAAAGTTTTGACGCGTATCACTCAGACTCGCAAAACCGATGTGTTTAAATCTAGCTCGTTTCGGTCTAAAACAGCTTGTCTCGTTGTATTAAGCACGAATGCATGCTTTTCGCGCAGTTATGAGAGGAAAACTTTTGACGCGTATCACACGGACACTTGTAAAACTGATGTGTTCAGATCTAGCTCGTTTCGGTCTAAAACAGCTTGTTTCGTTGTAATAAGCACGAATACATGCTTTTCGTGCAGTTATGAGACAAAAAGTTTTGACGCGTATCACATGGACACTTTTAAAACCGATGTGTTCAGATTTAACTCGCTTCGGTCTAAAACAGCTTGTTTCGTTGTTTTAAGCAAGAATACATGCTTTTCGCGCAGTTATGAGAGAAAAAGTTTTGACGCGTATCACACGAACATTTCTAAAACCGGTGTTCATATCTAGCTCACTTCGGTCTAAAGCAGCTTGTTTTGTTGTATTAAGCACGAATACATGCTTTGCGAGCAGTTTTAAGAGAAAAAGTTTTGACGCGTATCACAGGGACCCTTGTAAAACCGATGTGTTCAGATTTAACTCGTTTTGGTCAAAAACAGCTTGTTTCGTTGTATTAAGTACGAATACTTGCTTTTCGCGCAGTTATGAGAGAAAAAGGTTTGAGGCGTATCACACGGTCACTTGTAAAACCGATGTGCTCAGATCTAGCTCGTTTCGATCTAAAACAGCTTTGTTGTATTGAGCACGAATACATGCTTTTGCCACAGTTATAAGAGAAAAAGTTATGACGAGTATCACATAGACACTTGTAAAACCGATGTGTTCAGATTTAGCTGGTTTCGCTCTAAAACAGCTTGCTTCGTTTTTTAAGCACGAATACATGCTTTTACGCAGTTAAGAGAGAAAAAGGTTTTACGCGTATCTCACGGACACTTGCAAAACCGATGTGTTTAGATCTAGCTCGTTTCGGTCTAAATCAGCTTGTCTCGTCGTTTTAAGCACGAATACATGCCTTAAAGCAGTCGCGGATTTATTATGCAATGTTCTTTGTGACATAACAAATATTGTGTTTTCTACAGGGACATTTCCGGATAACATGAAAATTGCTAGGATCGTCGTCTTGCATAAAAGTGGCGCAACTGATTGCATTACTAATTACCGGGCGATATTCATACTTCCAGTTTTTTTATAAAATTTTTGAAAAAGCCCTAAATTCCAGAATAACTGGACACATGCAAAAACATAACCTTATATCCAAGAATCAGTATGGTTTTCAAAGGGGTAAATCCACTGAACCTGCGTTACTTGAAATAAGTGATAAAATTGTTGCCAATATAGAAAACCAACAATACATAATAGGCTTATTCTTATACTTTAATAAAGCATTTGATTCAATTAAACATGACATACTTTTTTTCCAAATTACCCTTTTTTGGAATTAGAGGCATTGCTTTAGACTTATTGCGTAGCTATCTATCCCACCGCTCCCAGTTTGTCGAAATCAACCGCATAAAATCAGATTTAGCAGACATTAGGTACGGCGTTCTGCAGGGTTCTATTATATGTCCTACGATTTTCCTGCTTTATATCAATGATATCGTGGCAATACCAGAAACACCCGTTATTGTGTTATATGCCGATGATACAAACATTTTTTTCTCCTCTGATAACATCTCTACTCTAATTCCTCTTATTAAGAACTGGTTAGATTCTCTTTCAGCATGGTTATCGGCTAATCAGTTGAGCCTAAATGTTAAAAAAACAAAGTATATTGTTTTACTCCTATTAATAAGCCAGTTAATTTCGCATCTTCTTTAATATTTCAATCTCAACCACTTGAAAGGGTTTCCCAGTACAAGTTCTTGGGTGTATTCTTCCATGAAAATCTACGGTGGACGCATCACGTAAGTCACAATAAACGTAGCATAGCACAATTAATTGGTATGCTCAATAAGCATCGCACGCTGTTACCTTCAAAACTTAAACGTCAGTTATATTTTTCTAGTATTCATTCTAGATTACACTATTGTCTACTTATCTGGGGTGTCACTGCTAGGGCTAACTTGGAAACTCTATTCCGAATGCAGAAAAAGTGCCTTCGTATCATTCATAACCTCTCGATGTACGAACATACCTCTGAGTACTTTCACCAGGACAATATATTGACTGTCACTAATCTATATAAACAAAAGTTATCCGAAAAAGCATTTTTAGAATTCATAAGTAATTGTGATAACTTTTTTTCTATATATACTAATACCACAACTAACTACATCTTAAGAGCTAGAAACTTTATTAAGGGTAAAACTAGAACAAACTACGGCAATCAACTTTTACAGTGGCAGCTTCCTAATTTACTTAATAGTGAGCATGCTTTATTTGATATCATGTAAGATTCCTCAACCATTTCAATATTCAAAAAGAAATCAAAACTATATTTTTCCAACAATTGACTTTTGGCCTTTCTGTATCTTTATTTCTTCATTTGCATTATTTATACCTATTAAGTTGCATTGACTTATTGTATGTATAATTGTGTCTATTGTATATATAAGTATGTATATGTGTGTATTATGTGTATATATGCTTACATTTTTTTTAGCACTGTTGTCTGCTGTGCTCGTGTCCACAGGGGCCTAGTAAGGCGGGTATAGTCTCGCCTTTTGCTCCGGCGCCATGACAATCTTGTATTGTTAGAATTATAATAAACTTCAACTTCAAACTTCGCGAAGTTATGGCAGAAAAAGTTTTGACGCTTATCACATGGACACTTGTAAAACCGATGTGTTTCGATTTAGCTCGTTTGGGTCAAAAACAGCTTGTTTCGTTGTTTTAGCACGAATACATGCTTTTCGCGCAGTTATGAGAGAAAAAGTTTTGACGCGTATCACATGGACACTTTCAAAACCGATGTGTTCAGATCTAGCTGGTTTCGGTCTAAAACAGCTTGTTTCGTTGTATTAAGCAAGAATACATGCTTTTCGCGCAGTTATAAGAGAAAAAGTTTTGTCGCGTATCACAAGGACACTTGTAAAACCGATGTGTTCATATCTACATCCTTTTGGTCTAAAACAGCTTGTTTCGTTGTATTAAGCACGAATACATGCTTTTCGCGCAGTTATGAGAGAAAAAGTTTTGACGTGTATCACACGGTCACTTGTAAATCCGATGTGTTCATATCTAGCTCGTTTTGGTGTAAAACAGCTTGTTTTGTTGTATTAAGCACGAATACATGCTTTTCCCGCAGATATGAGAAAAAGTTCTGACGCGTATCACATGGAAACTTGTAAAACCGATGTGTTCAGATTTAGCTCGCTTCGGTCTAACACAGCTTGTTTCGTTCTATTAAGCAGGAATACATGCTTTTCGTGCAGTTATGAGAAAAAAGTTTTGACGCGTATCACATGGACACTTGTAAACCGATGTGTTCAGATTTAGCTCGTTTCGGTCTAAAACAGCTTGTTTCGTTGTATTAAGCACGAATACATGCTTTTCGCGCAGTTATGAGAGAAAAAGTTTTGACGCGTATCACATGGACACTTGTAAGTCCGATGTGTTCCTATCTAGCTCGTTTTGGTGTAAAACAGCTTGTTTCGTTGTATTAAGCACGAATACATGCTTTTCGCGCAGTTATGAGACAAAAAGTTTTGACGCGTATCACATGGACACTTGTAAAACCGATGTGTTCATATCTAGCTCACTTCGGCCTAAAACAGCTTGCTTTGTTGTATTAAGCACGAATACATGCTTTGCGCGCAGTTTTAAGAGAAAAAGTTTTGACGCGTATCACAGGGACACGTATAACCGATGTGTTCAGATTTAGCTCTTTTCGGTGTAAAACAGCTTGTTTCGTTGTATGAAGCACGAATACATGCTTTTCGCAGTTATGAGAGAAAAAGTTCTGACGCGTATCGCACGGTCACTTGTAAAACCGACGTGTTCATATCTAGCTCGTTTTGGTGTAAAACAGCTTGTTTTTGTTTCGTTGTATTAAGCAAGAATACGTGCTTTTCGCGCAGTTATTAGAAAAAGTTTTGACGCGTATCACATGGACACTTGTAAAACCGATGTGTTTAGATCTATCTCGTTTCGGTCTAAAACAGCTTGTCTCGTTGTATTAAGCAAAAATACATGCTTTTCGCGCAGTTATGAGAGGAAAAGTTTTGACGCGTACCACACGGACACTTGTAAAACTGATGTGTTCAGATCTAGCTTGTTTTGGTCTAAAACAGCTTGTTTCGTTGTATTAAGCACGAATACATGCTTTTCGTGCAGTTATGAGACAAAAAGTTTTGACGGGTATCACATGGACACTTTTAAAACCGATGTGTTCAGATTTAACTCGATTCGGTCTAAAACAGCTTGTTTCGTTGTTTTGAGCAAGAATACATGCTTTTCGCGCAGTTATGAGAGAAAAAGTTTTGACGCGTATCACACGGACACTTGTAAAACCGGTGTTCATATTTAGCTCACTTCGGTCTAAAACAGCTTGTTTTGTTGTATTCAGCACGAATACATGCTTTGCGGCCAGTTTTAAGAGAAAAAGTTTTGACGCGTATCACACGGACGCTTGTAAAACCGATGTGTTCACATTTAGCTTGTTTCCATCTAAAACAGCTTGTTTCGTTGTATTAAGCACGATTACATGCTTTTCGCGCAGTTATGAGAAAACATTTTGACGCGTATCACACTGACACTTGCAAGCCGATGTTCAGATTTAGCTCGTTTCGGTCTAAAACAGCTTGTTTCTTTGTTTTAATCACGAATACATCCTTTCCGCGCAGTTATGAGAGAAAAAGTTTTGACGCGTATCACAGGGACGCTTGTAAAACCGATGTGTTCAGATTTAGCTCGTTTCGGTCTAAAACAGCTTGTTTCGTTGTATTTAGCACGAATACATGCTTTTCGCGCAGTTATGAGAGGAAAAGTTTTGACGCGTATCACACGAACACTTAAAACCGATGTGTTCAGATATAGCTCGTTTTGGTCTAAAACAGCTTGTTTCGTTGTATTAAGCACGAATACATGCTTTTCGCGCTGTTATAAGACAAAAAGTTTTGACGCGTATCACAAGGACACTTGTAAAACCGAGGTGTTCAGATTTAACTCGTTCCGTTTTAAACAGCTTGTTCCGTTGTTTTAGGCACGAATACATGCTTTTCGCGCAGTTATGAGAGAAAAATTTTTGACGCGTATCGCACGGACACTTGTAAAACCGATGTGTTCAGATTTAACTCGATTTGGTCTAAAACAGCTTGTTTCGTTGTATTAAGCACGAATACTTGCTTTTCGCGCCGTTATGAGAGAAAAAGGTTTGAGGCGTATCACACAGTCACTTGTAAAACCGATGTGCTCAGATCTAGCTCGTTTCGGTCTAAAACAGCTTGTTTGTTGTATTAAGCACGAATACATGCTTTTCGCGCAGTTAAGAGAGAAAAAGTTTTGACGCGTATCACATGGACACTTGCAAAACCGATGTGTTTAGATCTAGCTCGTTTCGGTCTAAATCAGCTTGTCTCGTTGTTTTAAGCACGAATACATGCTTTAAAGCAGTCGCGGATTTATTATGCAATATTCTTTGTGACATAACAAATATTGTGTTTTCCACAGGCACATTTCCGGATAACATGAAAATTGTTAGGATCGTCGTCTTGCATAAAGGTGGCGCAACTGATTGCATTACTAATTACCGGGCGATATCCATACTTCCAGTTTTTTCTAAAATTATAGAAAAAGCCTTAAATTTCAGAATAACAGGACACATGCAAAAACATAAAGTTATATCCCCGAATCAGTATGGTTTTCAAAGGGGTAAATCCACTGAATCTGCGTTACTTGAAATACGTGATAAAATTGTTGCCAATATAGAAAACCAACAATACACAATAGGCTTATTTTTAGACTTTAATAAAGCATTTGATTCAATTAAACATGACATACTTTTTTTCCAAATTACCCTTTTATGGAACTAGAGGCATTGCTTTAGAATTATTGGTTAGCTATCTATCACACAGCTCCCAATTTGTGGAAATCAACAGCATAAAATCAGATTTAGCAGACATTAGGTACGGCGTTCTGCAGGGTTCTATTATAGGTCCTACGATTTTCCTGCTTTATATCAATGATATCGTGGCAATACCAGAAACAACCGTTATTGTGTTATATGCCAATGATAGAAACGTTTTTCTTCTCTGATAACATCTCTACTCTAATTCCTCTAATTAACAACTGGTTAGATTCCCTTTCAGCTTGGTTATCGGCTAATCAGTTGAGCCTAAATGTTAGAAAAACAAAGTATATTTTTTTTACTCCTATTAATAAGCCAGTTAATTTCGCATCTTCTTTAATATTTCAATCTCAACCACTTGAAAGGCTTTCCCAGTACAAGTTCTTGGGTGTATTCTTCCATGAAAATCTACGGTGGACGCATCACGTAAGTCACATTAAACGTAGCATACCAAAATTATTTGTTATGCTCATTAAGCATCGCACGCTGTTACCTTTAAAACTTAAACGTCAGTTATACTTTTCTACTATTCATTCTAGATTACACTATTGTCTACTTATCTGGGGCGTCACTCCTAAGGCTAACTTGGAAACTCTATTCCGAATGCAGAAAAAGTGTCTTCGTATTATTCATAACCTCTCGATGTACGAACATACCTCTGAGTACTTTCACCAGGACAATATTTTGACTGTCACTAATCTATATAAACAAAAGTCATCCGAAAAAGCATTTTTAGAATTCATAAGTAATCGTGATAACTTTTTTTCTATATATACTAATACCACAACTAACTACACCTTAAGAGCTAGAAACTTTATTAAGGTTAAAACTAGAACAAACTACGGCAATCAGCTTTACAGTGGCAGATTCCTAATTTACTTAATAGTGAGCATGCTTTATTTGATATCATGCAAGATTCCTCAACCATTTCAATATTCAAAAAGAAATCAAAACCATATTTTTCCAACAATTGACTTTTGTCCTTTCTGTATCTTTATTTCTTCATTTGCATTATTTATACCTATTAAGTTGCATTGACTTATTGTATGTATTATTGTGTCTATTGTATATATAAGTATGTATATGTGTGTATTATGTGTATATATGTATACATTTTTTTAGCTTGTTTCGTTGTTTTAGAACGAATACATGCTTTTCGCGAAGTTATGAGAGAGAAAGTTTTGACGCGTATCACATGGACACTTGCATAACCTATGTGTTTAGATTTAGCTCGTTTCGGTCTAAAACAGCTTGTTTCGTTGATTAAGCACGAATACATGCCTTTCGCGCGGTTATGACAGAAAATGTTTTGCGGCATATCACATGGACACTTGCAAAACCGATGTGTTCAGATCTAGCTGGTTTCGGTCTAAAACTGCTTGTTTCGTTGTATTAAGCACGAATACATGCTTTTCGCGCAGTTAAAAGAGAAAAAGTTTTGACGCGTATCACATGGACACTTGTAAAACCGATGTGTTCAGATTTAGCTCGTTTCGGTCCAAAACAGCTTGTTTCTTTCTATTAAGCAGGAATACATGCTTTTCGTGCAGTTATGAGAAAAAGTTTTGACGCGTATCACATGGACACTTGTAAAACCGATGTGTTCAGATTTAGCTCGTTTCGGTCTAAAACAGCTTGTTTCGTTGTATTAAGCACGAATACATGCTTTTCGCGCAGTTATGAGACAAAAAGTTTTGACGCGTATCACATGGACACTTGTAAAACCGATGTGTTCATATCTAGCTCACTTCGGCCTAAAACAGCGTGTTTTGTTGTATTAAGCACGAATACATGCTTTGCGCGCAGTTTTAAGAGAAAAAGTTTTGACGCGTATCACAGGGACACGTATAACCGATGTGTTCAGATTTAGCTCTTTTCGGTGTAAAACAGCTTGTTTCGTTGTATGAAGCACGAATACATGCTTTTCGCAGTTATGAGAGAAAAAGTTTTGAAGTGTATCGCTCGGTCACTTGTAAAACCGACGTGTTCATATCTAGCTCGTTTTGGTGTAAAACAGCTTGTTTTTGTTGCGTTGTATTAAGCAAGAATACATGCTTTTCGCGCAGTTATTAGAAAAAGTTTTGACGCGTATCACATGGACACTTGTAAAACCGATGTGTTCAGATTTAACTCGTTTCGGTCTAAAACAGCTTGTTTCGTTGTTTTAGGCACGAATACATGCTTTTCGCGCAGTTATGAGAGAAAAAATATTGACGCGTATCACACGGACACTTGCAAAACCGATGTGTTCAGATTTAGCTCGTTTCGGTCTAAAACAGCTTGTTTCGTTGTATAAAGAACGAATACATGCTTTTCGCGCAGTTATGAGAAAACGTTTTGACGCGTATCACACTGACACTTGTAAACCGATGTTCAGCTTTAGCTTGTTTCGGTCTAAAACAGCTTGTTTCCTTGTTTTAATCATGAATACATGCTTTTCGCGCAGTTATGAGAGAAAAAGTTTTGACGCGTATCACTGGGACTCGCAAAACCGATGTGTTTAGATCTAGCTCGTTTCGGTCTAAAACAGCTTGTCTCGTTGTATTAAGCACAAATACATGCTTTTCGCGCAGTTATGAGAGGAAAAGTTTTGACGCGTATCACACGGACACTTGTAAAACTGATGTGTTCAGATCTA
Organism: Amblyomma americanum; assembly: GCF_052857255.1. Classification (NCBI taxonomy): domain Eukaryota; kingdom Metazoa; phylum Arthropoda; class Arachnida; order Ixodida; family Ixodidae; genus Amblyomma; species Amblyomma americanum. Next base: position 172,202 of record NW_027526644.1, on the reverse strand, counting down.
GCTTGTTTTGGTCTAAAACAGCTTGTTTCGTTGTATTAAGCACGAATACATGCTTTTCGTGCAGTTATGAGACAAAAAGTTTTGACGCGTATCACATGGACACTTGTAAAACCGAGGTGTTCAGATTTAACTCGTTCCGTTTTAAACAGCTTGTTCCGTTGTTTTAGGCACGAATACATGCTTTTCGAGCAGTTATGAGAGAAAAAGGTTTGAGGCGTATCACACGGTCACTTGTAAAACCGATGTGCTCAGATCTAGCTCGTTTCGGTCTAAAACAGCTTGTTTGTTTTATTAAGCACGAATACATGCTTTTCGCGCAGTTATAAGAGAAAGAGTTATGACGCGTATCACACGGTCACTTGTAAAACCGATGTGTTCATATCTAGCTCGTTTTGGTGTAAAACAGCTTGTTTCGTTGTATTAAGCACGAATACATACTTTTCGTGCAGTTATGAGAGAAAAAACATTGACGCGTATCCCACGGACGCTTCTAAAACCGATGTGTTCACATTTAGTTCGTTTCCGTCTAAAACAGCTTGTTTCGTTGTATTAAGCACGAATACATGCTTTTCGCGCAGTTATGAGAGGAAAAGTTTTGACGCGTATCACACGAACACTTAAAACCGATGTGTTCAGATTTAGCTCGTTTCGGTCTAAAACAGCTTGTTTCGTTGTATTAAGCACGATACATGCTTTTCGCGCAGTTATGAGACAAAAAGTTTTGACGCGTATCACATGGACACTTGTAAAACCGATGTGTTCATATCTAGCTCACTTCGGCCTAAAACAGCGTGTTTTGTTGTATTAAGCACGAATACATGCTTTGCGCGCAGTTTTAAGAGAAAAAGTTTTGACGCGTATCACAGGGACACGTATAACCGATGTGTTCAGGTTTAGCTCTTTTCGGTGTAAAACAGCTTGTTTCGTTGTATGAAGCACGAATACATGCTTTTCGCAGTTATGAGAGAAAAATGTTTTGAAGTGTATCGCTCGGTCACTTGTAAAACCGACGTGTTCATATCTAGCTCGTTTTGGTGTAAAACAGCTTGTTTTTGTTGCGTTGTATTAAGCAAGAATACATGCTTTTCGCGCAGTTATTAGAAAAAGTTTTGACGCGTATCACATGGACACTTGTAAAACCGATGTGTTCAGATTTAACTCGTTTCGGTCTAAAACAGCTTGTTTTGTTGTTTTAGGCACGAATACATGCTTTTCGCGCAGTTATGAGAGAAAAAATATTGACGCGTATCACACGGACACTTGCAAAACCGATGTGTTCAGATTTAGCTCGTTTCGGTCTAAAACAGCTTGTTTCGTTGTATAAAGAACGAATACATGCTTTTCGCGCAGTTATGAGAAAACGTTTTGACGCGTATCACACTGACACTTGTAAACCGATGTTAAGATTTAGCTTGTTTCGGTCTAAAACAGCTTGTTTCCTTGTTTTAATCACGAATACATGCTTTTCGCGCAGTTATGAGAGAAAAAGTTTTGACGCGTATCACTGGGACTCGCAAAACCGATGTGTTTAGATCTAGCTCGTTTCGGTCTAAAACAGCTTGTCTCGTTGTATTAAGCACAAATACATGCTTTTCGCGCAGTTATGAGAGGAAAAGTTTTGACGCGTATCACACGGACACTTGTAAAACTGATGTGTTCAGATCTAGCTTGTTTTGGTCTAAAACAGCTTGTTTCGTTGTATTAAGCACGAATACATGCTTTTCGTGCAGTTATGAGACAAAAAGTTTTGACGCGTATCACATGGACACTTGTAAAACCGAGGTGTTCAGATTTAACTCGTTCCGTTTTAAACAGCTTGTTCCGTTGTTTTAGGCACGAATACATGCTTTTCGCGCAGTTATGAGAGAAAAAGGTTTGAGGCGTATCACACGGTCACTTGTAAAACCGATGTGCTCAGATCTATCTCGTTTCGGTCTAAAACAGCTTGTTTGTTTTATTAAGCACGAATACATGCTTTTCGCGCAGTTATAAGAGAAAGAGTTATGACGCGTATCACACGGTCACTTGTAAAACCGATGTGTTCATATCTAGCTCGTTTTGGTGTAAAACAGCTTGTTTCGTTGTATTAGGCACGAATACATACTTTTCGTGCAGTTATGAGAGAAAAAACATTGACGCGTATCACACGGACGCTTCTAAAAACGATGTGTTCACATTTAGTTCGTTTCCGTCTAAAACAGCTTGTTTCGTTGTATTAAGCACGAATACATGCTTTTCGCGCAGTTATGAGAGGAAAAGTTTTGACGCGTATCACACGAACACTTAAAACCAAAGTGTTCAGATCTAGCTCGTTTTGGTCTAAAACAGCTTGTTTCGTTGTATTAATCACGAATACATGCTTTTCGCGCTGTTATAAGACAAAAAGTTTGGACGCGTATCACATGGACACTTGTAAAACCGAGGTGTTCAGATTTAACTCGTTCCGTTTTAAACAGCTTGTTTCGTTGTTTTAGGCACGAATACATGCTTTTCGCGCAGTTATGAGAAAACTTTTTGACGCGTATCGCACGGACACTTGTAAAACCGATGGTTCAGATTTAACTCGTTTTGGTCTAAAACAGCTTGTTTCGTTGTATTAAGCACGAATACTTGCTTTTCGCGCAGTTATGAGAGAAAAAGGTTGAGGCGTATCACACAGTCAAGTCACTTGTAAAACCGATGTGCTCAGATCTAGCTCGTTTCGGTCTAAAACAGCTTGTTTGTTGTATTAAGCACGAATACATACTTTTCGTGCAGTTATGAGACAAAAAGTTTTGACGGGTATCACATGGACACTTGTAAAGCCGATGTGTTCAGATTTAGCTGGTTTCGCTCTAAAACAGCTTGCTTCGTTTTTCAAGCACGAATACATGCTTTTCGCGCAGTTAAGAGAGAAAAAGTTTTGACGCGTATCACATGGACACTTGCAAAACCGATGTGTTTAGATCTAGCTCGTTTCGGTCTAAATCAGCTTGTCTCGTTGTTTTAAGCACGAATACATGCTGTTGTGTTGTTGTGTTATGTTTTATGGCACATAGGCAGCTAAGGCCATCATGCGCCAAGCACAAGGTATAGAATTGCTTTTCTACAGAATGTTTTGGAGTATAAAAAAGAGGCGATGGTGCAGATGACTTAAAAAGATTGTACTGCCTAGTAATAAAAGGGAAGAAATTTTGGAAATTGCTAATGGTAAAAGCCTAAAGATGGTCAGGCAGCCTAAGCGACTTTCCTTGGCTAGCAAGGATCCTGAGGCTCCCAACCAATCAAATAAACAGCCTCAGCCTACTTCTCAAGAATGAGAAAGTGGCTGAGGTATATCATGTATAAAGGCGATCCAGTGGTTAAAAAAAATTACAGCTTTTCAAGTACGCCTGCTGCTTTTAAAAAGCTAAAAATGGAAGGTATGTTAACAATGGCATTATCAGCTAAAAGCAATGTAGGGTGGAAAGGAATGCATTCATGATAAAATTGAGTGAAGTACTTTTTTCATAGTTTTTCTAGTTTTATACATGAGAATAAAATGTGGTTAATTGTAAGTTCACCTCCGCATTTTCTCAAACAGGTTTCTCTTGTTTTGTTAGCAGGAAGTTGTGCGTAAGGTGCGTGTGGCCTATTCTGAGACGGCATAAAATCACTTCTTTAAAACGTTCTTGGTGCACACATGACTTAAATTCACCTAAAATTGGCTTTATTAAGTGTAGTTTATTATTCAATTCGCTGTTCCAAGCCTATTGCCATTTTTTCCTTAACTTCCTTTGTACTAATTTCATGCAGTCATTCAAGGGTATATTTACTTTTTTATTTCCTTGCCACGAGCTTGAGCAGCACAGAAATCTGCTCGCTCATTGCCTTTTATGCCGACATGACTCGGGACCCAGCAGAGTTTAATGTTTTGTCTTCTAGCTGTGGCTGTTACTATGTTGTGTATAATGTCACGAAGTATAGGAGTGATTGCGTTTCTTGAGTGGAGGGCTGTAAGTATACTTAAAGAGTCTGTGTAAATAATAGCGTTTTCGAGGTTCTCGCTGAGTATTTTTTCTACGGTCACATATACTGCGTAACATTCTGCAGTGAAGATGATGCGCACTGTGGAAGTCGTATTGTTGTCTCCGAATTCCCTCGCACCACTGCACTTCCTACATAAGTATCCGTTTCGAACCGTCAGTATAAAAGGCTGTGAAACCATTGTATTTTTCCTCAGTGCCAGAAATTCTTTTACTATTTGGAGTTGTGGAGTTTGCTTTTTGCGGAACTGTGTGAGAGTGAAATCGCACAATGTAGGAAAATCATACCATGGAGGCAGTGGACCTCGTCTTTGCGCAATGCTGGGTAATGTGTTCAGTGTGCCGAGATTCTGGCAGATCTCTTCAAAGCGCAAGAGCAGTAACCTGGTGGTTTGCGGTTTGTTGTTAAAGGTTGTTCTGGATGGACACTTTGTAACTATTTCATAACAGATGTGTTTTGGAAGGGCACGGATTTTTAGGACGTATGAGCATGTAAGCATGCTTCTTCTATCTGTAAGTGATGGTTCGTTTGTTTCGACATAAAGACTGTTTATGGCGCGACGTCCTGTAAGCGCCAGTGGAAAGACGCAACCCCAAATTATGCACTGGATCTAGTCGTTTCAAGTAGGATGGCCTTGCAGAACCATACACCAGGCAGCCATAGTCTAAGCAGGACCGTACCACAGAGCGATAGATGTGTTGAAGGCTTGCCCTGTCAGAACCCCAGTGTTTGTGTGAAAGCACTTTGAGTATATTCAGCGATCGAGAAGCTTTCTTTTTCAAGGCATTTATGTGAGGTAGAAAAGTTATTTTTCGGTCAAATGTTATGCCTAAGAATTTGTGTTCAGTTTTAAAGGTAACTGGCTTTCGTTTAGGTATAATGTGGGGTCTGTCTGTAGACCCCGTTTCAGTGAAAAAAGTAAGGCCACTGTTTTCTGTGGAGAGAACTGGAAACCATTCCTGTCTGCCCATGTTGCCAGTTTATTATTGTTAGCTGTATTTGTCTTTCGCAAGTGGATATGTTTGAGGATGTACATGCTATCTGAAGATCGTCTCATAAACAGAATACATAATGGACCTTGGGATTATTTTCCTAATAGAATTCATTTTTACGACAAAGAGAGTTGTACTTAAAATACAGCCTTGGGGTACCCCATTTTCCTGAATAAAATTCTTTGAAAAGGTCGAGCCTAGGCGCACATGGAATGAGCGATTGGATAAAAAGTCTTTTATGCAATTTAACATCCTGCCGCGGACGCCAAGCTCGGCAAGGTCTTGCAGAATCCCAAACCTCCAGGTTGTGTCGTATGCCTTTTCTAAGTCAAAAAAGACTGCAAGACATTGTTGTCTGTGTATAAACGCATCTCTGACAGTATTTTCAAGGCGGACTAGGTGATCTGTGGTGCAGCATCCTTTTTTAAAACCACATTGATGGCTATCGAGAAGTTCACGGGATTGAAGGACAAAAGTTAATCTTATGTTTAGGACACTTTCAAAGGACTTGGCGAGGCAACTGGTAAGGGCTATGGGTCTATAACTGTTCTGAGCGGTTGGTGGCTTCCCGGGTTTAAGAAACGGCACAATAATAGCTTCCTTCCAAGCTTTGGGTATTTTTCCTGATACCCAAACTTTGTTAAAAACATTAGAAGCGCCTCTACGGCAGGTTCAGAAAGATGGGCTAGCATTTGGTAATGTATTTGGTCTGGGCCGGGGGCGGTATGTTTACCGGCAGAAAGTACTGTTTGGATTTCTTGTATTGTAATTAAACTATTGTACGGTTCGTTTGTACCGCAGTCTGTCGGCAGTCTTTGTTTCTCTGCTGTCTTTTTGTATTTTAAAAATAAATCGCTGTAGTGTGATGAGCTGGAAACTTCGGAAAAATATTCGCCTAAAATATCTGCCTGTTGTTCTAGACTAGTCTGTACACCGGGGGCGGTAAGAAGGGGGACTGTGAACGGAGAGTGGTTGCCTTTTAGCTTTCTGACTTTCTCCCACATTTGTTTTGATGTGGTTGAGTTGTTTATCGACGACACGTAATTTTTCCAAGAAGATTTTTCTGCACTACGACGTATATAACGAGCTTTTGCTCTCGCCTTTTTAAATTTTATAAAATTCTTCTGTGTGGGGTATCTGCGAAAAATGCCCCAGGCTTTGGTTTGTTTCTTTTTTGCTTCTTTACATTCTTTTGTGTACCAGTATTTGTGATTTTGTTTTACTATTCCAGAGGATTGAGGAATAGCTTGGCGTGCAGCGGCAATAATACAGTTTGTGAGACATTCGTTTAGTTCGTCTACACTCCCGTCGTCAGAAACTATTCTATCTAGGCTGGCTTTTTCACGGAACAGTGCCCAGTCGCCTAAGTGCAGTTTCCATCGTTGTGGTTTAGCTGGGATTACTTCGGGTGAATGTGCTAAGCTAATTAGTATGGGTAGATGATCACTTCCATATGGGTTATCTAAGACATCCCCATTAAAATCTGTAAAAATCGACGACGAACTAAAAGACAAATCTATGCAACTGAATTTTCCTGAGCTAGGGGAACAATAGGTTTGTTTGCCAGTGTTCAGGAGGCAAAGGCTATTGGAGAGTATAAAATCCTCGATCAGTTGGCCTCTAGTGTCGGTTTTGTTACTGCCCCAAAAACTGGAGTGGGCGTTAAAATCTCCGACCATCAAAAACGGTTCTGGTAGTTGCTCTAAAAGGTCTTGTAAGTCTTGGAGTGTTATTTTAAGATGTGGATCAATATAAACGCAGCACACTGTGAGTGTTTTAAATGTGTGCAGGATGGCCGCCACAGCTTCTAATTTGGTTTTAAGCTTGTGTTCTCGGGCTGCGATTCCACTGTTAACAATGATGGCTACGCCACCCGAAAGCCTGCTCACCTGCTCTCGGTCACGGCGGAAGACCTTATAGTGTTTTAGAATGTTTTCGTGTTTAAAGCCTAAATTTGTCTCCTGTAAACACAAGAGGACAGGTGAGTATGTGGCTAATATGTCTTTTATGTCGCTTAGGTTATGTAAGAGTCCCCTACAGTTCCAGTGTATAAAAGCCATCTTGTATTAAGTGGGTACTGAAAGGAACTAGGTTGGGTTTTCAGGCGCCCTTATTCGGGGCTTTTCTTTTTTTTCGGTCTATGGAGCCCCGCCGCCCTTTCGACGTCGACGCCTTAGGACTACTTTGACTTGTGTCCATCGTGTCCATCGCATCCTCCGACACGCTGGACGAACGTGCAAGCCGCACATTTGTTTTCATGTTCGGCCTCTCCGTGTGGGGAGGGACCTTGGGGCTCGCGGACCTGGAGGTCCGCGCGTCCTGTTTTGTGGGTGGTGGCGCAGCGCTAGCTGCTGCCACCTTGGGCACGGGTTGCCCCACTACAGGCTCACTGCGTGTGGCCTGAGTGGGAGCCAAAAGCGGCTGTGGTGCTGTGCCCCTTTGCACCACATCGGAGAAAGTAGGTTTGTGTATTGAAGCTACGCTCTTTCGCGCTTCCCTAAATGTTATGTTTTCTTTGACTTTGATTGCGACAATCTTCTTTTCTTGTTTCCAAACTGGACATGTGCGTGAGTATGCAGGATGGCTGCCCTCACAATTTACACATAGCTGTGGTTCAACTGCACAGTTTTCGGAATCGTGTTCATGGGAAGAGCATTTAGCACATGTGAGTTGGCCCCGGCAACTCTGAGAGCTGTGGCCGTAACGTTGGCATTTAAAACAGCGTCGTGGGTTAGGTATGTACTGTCTTAGTTGGAGCTTTATGTAGCCTATTTCTACGGAGTCGGGGAGGATACTAGATGCAAATGTCAGGACAATGTGCTTTGTGGGGATTTCTTTATTATCTCGTCTCATTTTTATCCTGTACACGTTGGTCACGTTTTGCTCCTTCAAACCTTCCAGAAGTTCTTCATCAGTTACATATTTGAGGTCATCATCTGAGATAACTCCCCTAACAGTATTCAAAGATCGGTGTGTGCTGATTGTGACCGGTATATCTCCGAATGACTTCACTTCTGACAATTTCTCTTGTTGGTGGTTATATAAAACTTCTAAAAGAAGGTCTCCGTTTGCTAGTTTTTTGATCTTGTACCCTTCTCCTATGGCACTTGTTAAAGTCCTGGTAACAATGAATGGTGACACTTGTCTAGCAGTTTGTTCGTGTTCGCTGTGAACAACGTGGAATCGAGGGAAGCTTGTAGCGTTTTTTTTGAAGAATTTATCTGTCTCGGTGCGCCCTCTTTTTCGAGGGAGATCGGGTTGAAAAAAATGAGAAGCCATGGAATGTGTTCTTTGTTCGGCAATGGTGGCAGCCACCCACCATAGAGCCCTACATGGGGACGGGACAGGTGCCTTTAAAAAGCCCTGTCTGCGCCAGCTGTACACCATCACTATAACCAAATATGGCGTAACAAAGGTTTGTCAGCCACACAAGGTTAACCCTCGCCACCAGGAAAAAGGAAAAAACCAAGAAGTGAGTGGGAGGCAGGAGAGTTGTGAGAAAGGGGTAGGAAAGTGAAAGATGAAGTGGAGAATAGGAAAAGGCGACTGCCAATTTCCCCCGGTCGGGTCAGGCCGAACGTGCCGTCTACAGGAAGCTGGGGCCAAAGTGGTGTGTTGCCTCCGCCGAGGGGCCATAAGGGTCCAAACGCTCGGCATCGGCTCAACCACCAGGATCCCCTTTTCCCCGGACACGGCGATGCCACGCACGGCGAGGCGTGGGTGCTCGGGTCCGTGGTGATGCACGGTTCACCATTATCCCCTTGCGGGGATGTCCCTGTGGATGCTCGGGAACCCGCGGTGTCGCCACTCACCGTCGCGACGCCTGCAAGCTGCAGGCGCCCCCCTGCGGGGGACGAATACATGCTTTAAAGCAGTCGCGGATTTATTATGCAATGTTTTTGTGACATAACAAATATTGTGTTTTCTACAGGCACATTTCCGGATAACATGAAAATTGCTAGGATCGCCGTCTTGCATAAAAGTGGCGCAACTGATTGCATTACTAATTACCGGGCGATATCCATACTTCCAGTTTTTTCTAAAATTATTGAAAAAGCCTTAAATTCCAGAATAACAGGACACATGCAAAAACATAACCTTATATCCCCGAATCAGTATGGTTTTCAAAGGGGTAATACCACTGAATCTGCGTTACTTGAAATACGTGATAAAATTGTTGCCAATATAGAAAACCAACAATACATAATAGGCTTACTTTTAGACTTTATTGAAGCATTTGATTCAATTAAACATGACATACTTTTTTTCCAAATTACCCTTTTATGGAATTAGAGGCATTGCTTTAGACTTATTGCGTAGCTATATATCCCACCGCTCCCAATTTGTGGAAATCAACCGCATAAAATCAGATTTAGCAGACATTAGGTACGGCGTTCCGCAGGGTTCTAATATAGGTCCTACGATTTTCCTGGTTTATATCAATGATATCGTGGCAATACCAGAAACACCCGTTATTGTGTTATATGCCGATGATAGAAACGTTTTTCTCCTCTGATAACATCTCTACTCTAATTCCTCTAATTAACAACTGGTTAGATTCCCTTTCAGCATGGTTATCGGCTAATCAGTTGAGCCTAAATGTTAAAAACAAAGTATATTGTTTTTACTCCTAATAATAAGCCAGTTAATTTTGCATCTTCTTTAATATTTCAATCTCAACCACTTGAATGGGTTTCCCAGTACAAGTTCTTGGGTGTATTCTTCCATGAAAATCTACGGTGGACACATCACGTAAGTCACATTAAACGTAGGATAGAACAAATAATTAGTATGCTCATTAGGCATCGCACGCTGTTACCTTTAAAACTTAAACGTCAGTTATACTTTTCTACTATTCATTCTAGATTACACTATTGTCTACTTATCTGGGGCGTCACTCCTAGGGCTAACTTGGAAACTCTATTCCGAATGCAGAAAAAGTGTCTTCGTATTATTCATAACCTCTCGATGTACGAACATACCTCTGAGTACTTTCACCAAGATAATATTTTGAATGTCACTAATCTATATAAAGAAAAGTTATCCGAAAAAGCATTTTTAGAATTCATAAGTAATCGTGATAACTTTTTTTCTATGTATACTAATACCACAACTAACTACACCTTACGAGCTAGAAACTTTATTAAGGTTAAAACTAGAACAAACTACGGCAATCAGCTTTTACAGTGGATGATTCCTAATTTACTTAATAGTGAGCATGCTTTATTTGATATCATGCAAGATTCCTCAACCATTTGAATATTCAAAAAGAAATCAAAACTATATTTTTCCAACAATTGACTTTTGTCCTTTCTGTATCTTTATTTCTTCATTTGCATTATTTATACCTATTAAGTTGCATTGACTTATTGTATGTATAATTGTGTCTATTGTATATATAAGTATGTATATGTGTGTATTATGTGTATAAATGTATACATTTTTTTGAGCTTGTTTCGTTGTTTTAGAACGAATACATGCTTTTCATGAAGTTATGAGAGAGAAAGTTTTGACGCGTATCACATGGACACTTGCATAACCGATGTGTTTAGATTTAGCTCGTTTCGGTCTAAAACAACTTGTTTCGTTGATTAAGCACGAATACATGCCTTTCGCGCAGTTATGACAGAAAATGTTTTGACGCGTATCACATGGACACTTGCAAAACCGATGTGTTCAGATCTAGCTCGTTTCGGGCTAAAACTGCTTGTTTCGTTGTATTAAGCACGAATACATGCTTTTCGCGCAGTTAAAAGAGAAAAAGTTTTGACGCGTATCACATGGACACTTGTAAAACCGATGTGTTCAGAGTTAGCTCGTTTCGGTCCAAAACAGCTTGTTTCGTTCTATTAAGCAGGAATACATGCTTTTCGTGCAGTTATGAGAAAAAGTTTTGACGCGTATCACATGGACACTTGTAAAACCGATGTGTTCAGATTTAGCTCGTTTCGGTCTAAAACAGCTTGTCTCGTTGTATTAAGCACGAATACATGCTTTGCGCGCAGTTTTAAGAGAAAACGTTTTGACGCGTATCACAGGGACACGTATAACCGATGTGTTCAGATTTAGCTCTTTTCGGTGTAAAGCAGCTTGTTTCGTTGTATGAAGCACGAATACATGCTTTTCGCAGTTATGAGAGAAAAAGTTTTGACGCGTATCGCACGGTCACTTGTAAAACCGACGTGTTCATATCTAGCTCGTTTTGGTGTAAAACAGCTTGTTTTTGTTTCGTTGTATTAAGCAAGAATACATGCTTTTCGCGCAGTTATTAGAAAAAGTTTTGACGCGTATCACATGGACACTTGTAAAACCGATGTGTTCAGATTTAACTCGATTCGGTCTAAAACAGCTTGTTTTGTTGTTTTAGGCACGAATACATGCTTTTCGCGCAGTTATGAGAAAACGTTTTGACGCGTATCACACTGACACTTGTAAACCGATGTTCAGATTTCGCTTGTTTCGGTCTAAAACAGCTTGTTTCCTTCTTTTAATCACGAATACATGCTTTTCGCGCAGTTATGAGAGAAAAAGTTTTGACGCGTATCACTCGGACTCGCAAACCCGATGTGTTTAGATCTAGCTCGTTTCGGTCTAAAACAGCTTGTCTCGTTGTATTAAGCACAAATACATGCTTTTCGCGCAGTTATGAGAGGAAAAGTTTTGACGCGTATCACACGGACACTTGTAAAACTGATGTGTTCAGATCTAGCTTGTTTTGGTCTAAAACAGCTTGTTTCGTTGTATAAGATAAACTTTATTTTCCATCAAAAAAAGATGGAGGGAGACGGTGCTAAAAGCTGCAACCGCAGCTTGACTGGTCCCCGCCCCCCTATATGAAAACGACAGGTGGCACTTGACAAACATTTAACAACAAAAAGCATGTCAGAAGAACAGTCGTTTTGACACGACTAAATGAAGAAATGCCTATTGTAACAATACATGGCAACAAAACATGAAAAAAATAATAATAATAAAAAATAATAAAAAATCTCAGGAAGGTACATTGAACATGGTTAATTGAACATGGATTTTGAACATGGTTACCGAAAAAGTGATACATCAGATTTCACGACTAACAACAGAACATCTCTATGAATTATACAATATTAATAGCGGTTACATACAGTTTGCGTTTTATTGAAGAAAAATATTCTTAAGCTGCGTAGAATTCAGCGCTAAAATGTCTACATCTTCAGACAAATAGGAGTTTAAGACCGAAGGAATGCGGTGTTTTAGGGTTTGTGCAGCGTAATTTGTTCTGCAGGAGCCAACTTTCCAGTATTCTGGATTTCTTGTGAAGTGACCTGACGAACTTTTAACGGCTAGTTGTGCTAATTTTGTTAGGATTGTGCTATTTTTCCTCCTTTCTCGAATTAATGCGAGACATAGGTTGTACTTGTACATCTCTTTAATGTGTAATAGGCCCAGCTTGTGGAATAATGGCTGTACATTAGAATCATGGGCAGAGTGTGTAATGACTCTAACTGCCTTACTCTGTAGTCTGCTAAGTTTCTGGATACCGGTCATTGTGGTCGTTCCCCACACGAGTATGCAGTAATTTAAGTAAGACAGAAAAAGAGAGTTGTATAGAAGCATCATGACATTTTTCGGTAGAAAATATTTGTTTCTGTGGAGAATCCCAACTACACTCGCGATTTTTGAGGCTATATATTCTGTGTGCTTGTTCCAGGACATCGTTTCTGTAAAAATAACCCCTAGTGTTTTAAATTCGTCGCCAACATCTATCTCCGAACCATTCAACTTAAGTCTTAACTCAGACGGAACTAGTCTTGATTTCGCGCGGAAAACGATCGCTTTTGATTTCAGGCTATTAATTATTAGTCCATTGTGTTTTGCCCAATCACTTACTTTAGCTAACACGGAATTTGCAGTGCTAAACAATTCTGTACATTTATCGGAAGCACAAAAAATGCTAGTGTTATCGGCATAGATGACGAACTTAGTCTGCATATCCACGTTCACAATGTCATTTAGGTATATAATAAATAAAAATGGCCCCAAGATACTTCCTTGCGGGACTCCTGATTTAGTACAAGTCACGCTTGAAGAATAACCATTGAGCTCAACATATTGTACGCGATTTGAGAGGTATGATTTAATTAGCTCAAATGGTAGCCCGCGAACACCGTAATTTTTTAATTTTTCGAGGAGGAGATTTCGGTTGAGGTAGTCAAATGCCTTGGTAAAATCCAGAAATATGCCTACTACATACCTTTTACTATCTATATTGGTTAAAATGTATTCTTTCTGGTCAAGCAAGGCAAGTTGGGTAGATCGAAATTTCCGAAAACCGTACTGGGAATCAGCACGAATACATTCTTTTCGTGCAGTTATGAGACAAAACGTTTTAAAGGTATCACGTGGACACTTTTAAAACCGATGTGTTCAGATTTAACTCGCTTCGGTCTAAAATAGCTTGTTTCGTTGTTTTGAGCAAGAATACATGCTTTTCGCGCAGTTATGAGAGAAAAAGTTTTGACGCGTATCACACGGAAACTTGTAAAACCGGTGTTCATATCTAGCTCAATTTGGTCTAAAACAGCTTGTTTTGTTGTATTAAACACGAATACATGCTTTGCGCGCAGTTTTAAGAGAAAAAGTTTTGACGCGTATCACAGGGACACGTATAACCGATGTGTTCAGATTTAGCTCTTTTCGGTGTAAAGCAGCTTCTTTCGTTGTATTAAGCACGAATACATGCTTTTCGCAGTTATGAGAAAAAGTTTTGACGCGTATCGCACGGTCACTTGTAAAACCGACGTGTTCATATCTAGCTCGTTTTGGTGTAAAAGAACTTGTTTTTGTTTCGTTGTATTAGGCACGAATACATGCTTTTCGCGCAGTTATTAGAAAAAGTTTTGCCGCGTATCACATGGACACTTGTAAAACCGATGTGTTCAGTTTTAACTGGTTTCGCTCTAAAACAGCTTGCTTCGTTTTTCAAGCACGAATACATGCTTTTCGCGCAGTTAAGAGAGAAAAAGTTTTGACGCGTATCACATGTACACTAGCAAAACCGATGTGTTTAGATCTAGCTCGTTTCGGTCTAAATCAGCTTGTCTCGTTGTTTTAAGCACAAATACATGCTTTAAAGCAGTCGCGGATTTATTATGCAATGTTCTTTGCGACATAACAAATATTGTGTTTTCTACAGGCACATTTCCGGATAACATGAAAATTGCTAGGATCGTCGTCTTGCATAAAGGTGGCGCAACTGACTGCATTACTAATTACCGGGCGATATCCATACTTCCAGTTTTTTCTAAAATTATTGAAAAAGCCTTAAATTCCAGAATAACTGGACACATGCAAAACATAACCTTATATCCCCGAATCAGTATGGTTTTCAAAGGGGTAAATCCACTGAATCGGCGTTACTTGAAATACGTGATAAAATTGTTGCCAATATAGAAAACCAACAATACCTAATAGGTTTATTTTTAGACTTTAATAAAGCATTTGATTCAATTAAACATGACATACTTTTTTTCCAAATTACCCTTTTATGGAATTAGCGGCATTGCTTTAGACTTATTGCGTAGATATCTATCTCACCGCTTCCAATTTGTGGAAAGCAACCGCATAAAATCAGATTTAGCAGACATTCGGTACGGCGTTCTGCAGGGTTCTATTATAGGTCCTACGATTTTCCTGCTTTATATCAATGATATCGTGGCAATACCAGAAACACCCGTTATTGTGTTATATGCCGATGATAAAAACGTTTTTTTCTCCTCTGATAACATCTCTACTCTAATTCCTCTTATTAACAACTGGTTAGATTCCCTTTCAGCACGGTTATCGGCTAATCAGTTGAGCCTAAATGTTAAAAAAACAAAGTATATTGTTTTTACTCCTATTAATAAGCCAGTTAATTTCGCATCTTCTTTAATATTTCAATCTCAACCACTTGAAAGGGTTTCATAGTACAAGTTCTTGGGTGTATTCTTCCATGAATATCTACGGTGGACGCATCACGTAAGTCACATTAAACGTAGCATAGCGCAATTAATTGGTATGCTCATTAAGCATCGCACGCTGTTACCTTTAAAACTTAAACGTCAGTTATACTTTTCTACTAATCATTCTAGATTACACTATTGTCTACTGATCTGGGGCGTCACTCCTAGGGCTGGAAACTCTATTCCGAATGCAGAAAAGTGTCTTCGTTTTATTCATAACCTCTCGATGTACGAACATACCTCTGAGTACTTTCACCAGGACAATATTTTGACTGTCACTAATCTATATAAACAAAAGTCATCCGAAAAAGCATTTTTAGAAATTCATAAGTAATCGTGTTAACTTTTTTTCTATATATACTAATACCACAACTAACTACACCTTAAGAGCTAGAAACTTTATTAAGGTTAAAACTAGAACAAACTACGGCAATCAGCTTTACAGTGGCAGATTCCTAATTTACTTAATAGTGAGCATGCTTTATTTGATATCATGCAAGATTCCTCAACCATTTCAATATTCAAAAAGAAATCAAAACTATATTTATCCAACAATTGACTTTTGGCCTTTCTGTATCTTTATTTCTTCATTTGCATTATTTATACCTATTAAGTTGCATTGACTTATTGTATGTATAATTGTGTCTATTGTATATATAAGTATGTATATGTGTGTATTATGTGTATATATGTATACATTTTTTTTAGCACTGTTGTCTGCTGTGCTCGTGTCCCCAGGGGCCTAGTCAGGCGGGTATAGTCTCGCCTTTTGCTACGGCGCCATGACAATCTTGTATTGTCAGAATTATAATGAACTTCAACTTCAAACTTCGCGAAGTTATGACAGAAAAAGTTTTGACGCTTATCACATGGACACTTGCAAAACCGATGTGTTTAGATTTAGCTCGTTTGGGTCTAAAACAGCTTGTTGCCTTGTTTTAGCACGAATACATGCTCTTCGCGCCGTTATGGAAGAAAAAGTTTTGACGCGTATCACATGGACACTTGCAAAACCGATGTGTTCAGATCTAGCTGGTTTCGGTCTAAAACAGCTTGTTTCGTTGTATTAAGCACGAATACATGCTTTTCGCGCAGTTATAAGAGAAAAAGTTTTGACGCGTATCACAGGGACACTTGTAAAACCGATGTGTTCATATCTAGATCCTTTTGGTCTAAAACAGCTTGTTTCGTTGTATTAAGCACGAATACATGCTTTTCGCGCAGTTAAGAGAGAAAAAGTTTTTACGCGTATCTCACGGACACTTGCAAAACCGATGTGTTTAGATCTAGCTCGTTTCGGTCTAAATCAGCTTGTCTCGTTGTTTTAAGCACGAATACATGCTTTAAAGCAGTTGCGGATTGATTATGCAATGTTCTTTGTGACATAACAAATATTGTGTTTTCTACAGGGACATTTCCGGATAACATGAAAATTGCTAGGATCGTCGTCTTGCATAAAGGTGGCGCAACTGATTGCATTACTAATTACCGGGCGATATCTATACTTCCAGTTTTTTTCTAAAATTTTTGAAAAAGCCTTAAATTCCAGAATAACTGGACACATGCAAAAACATAACCTTATATCCCCGAATCAGTATGGTTTTCAAAGGGGTAAATCCACTGAATCTGCGTTACTTGAAATACGTGATAAAATTGTTGCCACTATAGAAAACCAACAATACATAATAGGCTTATTTTTAGACTTTAATAAAGCATTTGATTCAATTAAACATGACATACTTTTTTCCAAATTACCCTTTTATGGAGTTAGAGGCATTGCTTTAGACTTATTGCGTAGCTATATATCCCACCGCTCCCAGTTTGTGGAGATCAACCGCATAAAATCAGATTTAGCAGACATTAGGTACGGCGTTCTGCAGGGTTCTATTATAGGTCCTACGATTTTCCTACTTTATATCAATGATATCGTGGCAATACCAGAAACACCCGATATTGTGTTATATGCCGATGATACAAACGTTTTTTTCTCCTCTGATAACATCTCTACTCTAATTCCTCTTATTAACAACTGGTTAGATTCCCTTTCAGCATGGTTGTCGGCTAATCAGTTGAGCCTAAATGTTAAAAAAACAAAGTATATTGTTTTTACTCCTGATAATAAGCCAGTTAATTTCGTATCTTCTTTATTATTTCAATCTCAACCACTTGAAAGGGTATCCCAGTACAAGTTCTTGGGTGTATTCTTCCATGAAAATCTACGGTGGACGCATCACGTAAGTCACAATAAACGTAGCATAGCACAAAAAATTGGTATGCTCAATAAGCATCGCACGCTGTTACCTTCAAAACTTAAACGTCAGTTATATTTTTCTAGTATTCATTATAGACTACACTATTGTCTACTTATCTGGGGCGTCACTTCCTGGGCTAACTTTGAAACTATTTTGAATGCAGAAAAAGTGTCTTCGTATCATTCATAACCTCTCGATGTACGAACATACCTCAGAGTACTTTCACCAGGACCATATTTTGAGTGTCACTAATCTATATAAACAAAAGTTATCCGAAAATGCATTTTTAGAATTCATAAGTAATCGTGATAACTTTTTTCTATATATACTAATACCACAACTAACTACACCTTAGGAGCTAGAAACTTTATGAAGGTTAAAACTAGAACAAACTACGGCAATCAGCTTTTACAGTGGCAGATTCCTAATTTACTTAATAATGAGCATGCTTTATTTGATATCATGCAAGATTCCTCAACCATTTCAATATTCAAAAAGAAATCAAAACTATATTTATCCAACAATTGGCTTTTGGCCTTTCTGTATCTTTATTTCTTCATTTGCATTATTTATACCTATTAAGTTGCATTGACTTATTGTATGTATAATTGTGTCTATTGTATATATAAGTATGTATATGTGTGTATTATGTGTATATATGTATACATTTTTTAGCACTGTTGTCTGCTGTGCTCGTGTCCCCAGGGGCCTAGTAAGGCGGGTATAGTCTCGCCTTTTGCTCCGGCGCCATGACAATCTTGTATTGTCAGAATTATAATAAACTTCAACTTCAAACTTCGCGAAGTTATGACTGAAAAAGTTTTGACGCTTATCACATGGACACTTGCAAAACCGATGTGTTTAGATTTAGCTCGTTTGGGTCTAAAATAGCTTGTTTCGTTGTTTTAGCACGAATACATGCCTTTCGCGCAGTTATGACAGAAAATGTTTTGACTCGTATCACATGGACACTTGCAAATCCGATGTGTTCAGATCTAGCTCGTTTCGGTCTAAAACTGCTTGTTTCGTTGTATTAAGCACGAATACATGCTTTTCGCGCAGTTAAAAGAGAAAAAGTTTTGACGCGTATCACATGGACACTTGTAAAACCGATGTGTTCAGAGTAAGCTCGTTTCGGTCCAAAACAGCTTGTTTCGTTCTATTAAGCAGGAATACATGCTTTTCGTGCAGTTATGAGAAAAAGTTTTGACGCGTATCACATGGACACTTGTAAAACCGATGTGTTCAGATTTAGTTCGTTTCGGTCTAAAACAGCTTGTTTCGTTGTATTAAGCACGAATACATGCTTTGCGCGCAGTTTTAAGAGAAAACGTTTTGACGCGTATCACAGGGACACGTATAACCGATGTGTTCAGATTTAGCTCTTTTCGGTGTAAAGCAGCTTGTTTCGTTGTATGAAGCACGAATACATGCTTTTCGCAGTTATGAGAGAAAACGTTTTGACGCGTATCGCACGGTCACTTGTAAAACCGATGTGTTCATATCTAGCTCGTTTTGGTGTAAAACAGCTTGTTTTTATTTCGTTGTATTAAGCAAGAATACATGCTTTTCGCGCAGTTATTAGAAAAAGTTTTGACGCGTATCACATGGACACTTGTAAAACCGATGTGTTCAGATTTAACTCGTTTCGGTCTAAAACAGCTTGTTTCCTTCTTTTATTCACGAATACATGCTTTTCGCGCAGTTATGAGAGAAAAAGTTTTGACGCGTATCACTCGGACTCGCAAAACCGATGTGTTTAGCTCTAGCTCGTTTCGGTCTAAAACAGCTTGTCTCGTTGTATTAAGCACAAATACATGCTTTTCGCGCAGTTATGAGAGGCAAAGTTTTGACGCGTATCACACGGACACTTGTAAAACTGATGTGTTCAGATCTAGCTTGTTTTGGTCTAAAACAGCTTGTTTCGTTGTATTAAGCACGAATACATGCTTTTCGTGCAGTTATGAGACAAAACGTTTTGAAGGGTATCACATGGACACTTTTAAAACCGATGTGTTCAGATTTAACTCGCTTCAGTCTAAAACAGCTTGTTTCGTTGTTTTGAGCAAGAATACATGCTTTTCGCGCAGTGATGAGAGAAAAAGTTTTGACGCGTATCACACAGACACTTGTAAAACTGGTGTTCATATCTAGCTCACTTCGCTCTAAAACAGCTTGTTTTGTTGTATTAAGCACGAATACATGCTTTGCGAGAAGTTTTAAGCGAAAAAGTTTTTACGCGTATCACAGGGACACTTGTAAAACCGATTTGTTCAGATTTAACTCGTTTTGGTCTAAAACAGCTTGTTTCGTTGTATTAGGCACGAATACTTGCTTTTCGGGCAGTTATGAGAGAAAAAGGTTTGAGGCGTATCACACGGTCACTTGTAAAACCGATGTGCTCAGATCTAGCTCGTTTCGGTCTAAAACAGCTTGTTTGTTTTATTAAGCACGAATACATGCTTTTCGCGCAGTTATAGGAGAAAAAGTTATGACGAGTATTACATGGAGACTTGTAGAATCGATGTGTTCAGATTTAGCTGGTTTCGCTCTAAAACAGCTTGCTTCGTTTTTTAAGCACGAATACATGCTTTTCGCGCAGTTAAGAGAGAAAAAGTTTTGACGCGTATCTCACGGACACTTGCAAAACCGATGTGTTTAGATCTAGCTCGTTTCGGTCTAAATCAGCTTGTCTCGTTGTTTTAAGCAAGAATACATGCTTTAAAGCAGTCGCGGATTTATTATGCAATGTTCTTTGTGACATAACAAATATTGTGTTTTCTACAGGGACATTTCCGGATAACATGAAATTTGCTAGAATCGTCGTCTTGCATAAAGATGGCGCAACTGATTGCATTACTAATTACCGGGCGATATCTATACTTCCAGTTTTTTTCTAAAATTTTTGAAAAAGCCTTAAATTCCAGAATAACTGGACACATGCAAAAACATAACCTTATATCCCCGATCAGTATGGTTTTCAAAGGGGTAAATCCACTGAATCTGCGCTACTTGAAATACGTGATAAAATTGTTGCCAATATAGAAAACCAACAATACATAATAGGCTTATTTTTAGACTTTAATAAAGCATTTGATTCAATTAAACATGACATACTTTTTTCCAAATTACCCTTTTATGGAATTAGAAGCATTGCTTTAGACTTATTGCGTAGCTCTCTATCCCACCGCTCCCAGTTTGTGGAAATCAACCGCATAAAATCAGATTTAGCAGACATTAGGTACGGCCTTCTGCAGGGTTCTATTATAGGTCCTACGATTTTCCTGCTTTATATCAATGATATCGTGGCAATACCAGAAACTCCCGATATTGTGTTATATGCCGAGGATACAAACGTTTTTTTCTCCTCTGATAACATCTCTACTCTAATTCCTCTTATTAACAACTGGTTGGATTCCCTTTCAGCATGGTTATCGGCTAATCAGTTGAGCCTAAATGTTAAAAAAACAAAGTATATTGTTTTTACTCCTAATAATAAGCCAGTCAATTTCACATCTTTAATATTTCAATCTCAACCACTTGAAAGGGTTTCCCAGTACAAGTTCTTGGGTGTATTCTTCCATGAAAATCTACGGTGGACGCATCACGTAAGTCACATTAAACGTAGCATAGCACAATTAATTGGTATGGCCAATAAGCATCGCACGCTGTTACCTTCAAAACTGAAACGTCAGTTATATTTTTCTAGTATTCATTCTAGATTACACTATTGTCTACTTATCTGGGGCGTCACTTCTAGGGCTAACTTGGAAACTATTCCGAATGCAGAAAAAGTGTCTTCGTATCATTCATAACCTCTCGATGTACGAATATACCTCAGAGTACTTTCACCAGGACAATATTTTGAGTGTCACTAATCTATATAAACAAAAGTTATCCGAAAAAGCATTTTTAGAATTCATAAGTAATCGTGATAACTTTTTTCTATATATATAATACCACAACTAACTACACCTTAAGAGCTAGAAACTTTATTAAGGTTAAAACTAGAACAAACTACGGCAATCAGCTATTACAGTAACAGATTCCTAATTTACTTAATAGTGAGCATGCTTTATTTGATATCATGCAAAATTCCTCAACCATTTCAATATTCAAAAAGAAATCAAAACTATATTTATCCAACAATTGATTTTTGGCCTTTCTGTATCTTTATTTCTTCATTTGCATTATTTACACCTATTAAGTTGCATTGACTTATTGTATGTATAATTGTGTCTATTGTATATATAAGTATGTATATGTGTGTATTATGTGTATATATGTATACATTTTTTTTAGCACTGTTGTCTGCTGTGCTCGTGTCCCCAGGGGCCTAGTAAGGCGGGTATAGTCTCGCCTTTTGCTCCGGCGCCATGACAATCTTGTATTGTCAGAATTATAATGAACTTCAACTTCAAACTTCGCGAAGTTATGACAGAAAAAGTTTTGACGCTTATCACATGGACACTTGCAAAACCGATGTGTTTAGATTTAGCTCGTTTGGGTCTAAAACAGCTTGTTGCGTTGTTTTAGCACGAAGACATGCTTTTCGCGCAGTTATGGAAGAAAAAGTTTTGACGGGTATCACATGGACACTTGCAAAACCGATGTGTTCAGATCTAGCTGGCTTCGGTCTAAAACAGCTTGTTTCGTTGTATTAAGCACGAATACATGCTTTTCGCGCAGTTATAAGAGAAAAAGTTTTGACGCGTATCACAGGGACACTTGTAAAACCGATGTGTTCATATCTAGATCCTTTTGGTCTAAAACAGCTTGTTTCGTTGTATTAAGCACGAATACATGCTTTTCGCGCAGTTAAGAGAGAAAAAGTTTTGACTCGTATCTCACGGACACTTGCAAAACCGATGTGTTTAGATCTAGCTCGTTTCGGTCTAAATCAGCCTGTCTCGTTGTTTTAAGCACGAATACATGCTTTAAAGCAGTCGCGGATTGATTATGCAATGTTCTTTGTGACATAACAAATATTGTGTTTTCTACAGGGACATTTCCGGATAACATGAAAATTGCTAGGATCGTCGTCTTGCATAAAGGTGGCGCAACTGATTGCATTACTAATTACCGGGCGATATCGATACTTCCAGTTTTTTTCTAAAATTTTTGAAAAAGCCCTAAATTCCAGAATAACTGGACACATGCAAAAACATAACCTTATATCCCCGAATCAATATGGTTTTCAAAGGGGTAAATCCACTGAATCTGCGTTACTTGAAATACGTGATAAAATTGTTGCCAATATAGAAAACCAACAATACACAATAGGCTTATTTTTAGACTTTAATAAAGCATTTGATTCAACTAAACATGACATACTTTTTTTCCAAATTACCCTTTTATGGAATTAGAGGCATTGCTTTAGACTTATTGCGTAGCTATATATCCCACCGCTCCCAGTTTGTGGAGATCAACCGCATAAAATCAGATTTAGCAGACATTAGGTACGGCGTTCTGCAGGGTTCTATTATAGGTCCTACGATTTTCCTACTTTATATCAATGATATCGTGGCAATACCAGAAACACCCGATATTGTGTTATATGCCGATGATACAAACGTTTTTTTCTCCTCTGATAACATCTCTACTCTAATTCCTCTTATTAACAACTGGTTAGATTCCCTTTCAGCATGGTTGTCGGCTAATCACTTGAGCCTAAATGTTAAAAAAACAAAGTATATTGTTTTTACTCCTAATAATAAGCCAGTTAATTTCGTATCTTCTTTATTATTTCAATCTCAACCACTTGAAAGGGTTTCCCAGTACAAGTTCTTGGGTGTATTCTTCCATGAAAATCTACGGTGGACGCATCACGTAAGTCACATTAAACGTAGCATAGCACAATTAATTGGTATGGTCAATAAGCATCGCACGCTGTTACCTTCAAAACTGAAACGTCAGTTATATTTTTCTAGTATTCATTCTAGATTACACTATTGTCTACTTATCTGGGGCGTCACTTCTAGGGCTAACTTTGAAACTATTCCGAATGCAGAAAAAGTGTCTTCGTATCATTCATAACCTCTCGATGTACGAACATACCTCAGAGTACTTTCACCAGGACCATATTTTGAGTGTCACTAATCTATATAAACAAAAGTTATCCGAAAATACATTCTTAGAATTCATAAGTAATCGTGATAACTTTTTTCTATATATACTAATACCACAACTAACTACACCTTAGGAGCTAGAAACTTTATTAGGGTAAAACTAGAACAAACTACGGCAATCAGCTTTTACAGTGGCAGATTCCTAATTTACCTAATGATGAGCATGCTTTATTTGATATCATGCAAGATTCCTCAACCATTTCAATATTCAAAATGAAATCAAAACTATATTTATCCAACAATTGACATTTGGCCTTTCTGTATCCTTATTTCTTCATTTGCATTATTTATACCTATTAAGTTGCATTGACTTATTGTATGTATATTTGTGTCTATTGAATATATAAGTATGTATATGTGTGTATTATGTGTATATATGTATACATTTTTTAGCACTGTTGTCTGCTGTGCTCGTGTCCCCAGGGGCCTAGTAAGGCGGGTATAGTCTCGCCTTTTGCTCCGGCGCCATGACAATCTTGTATTGTCAGAATTATAATAAACTTCAACTTCAAACTTCAAACTTCGCGAAGTAATGACAGAAAAAGTTTTGACGCTTATCACATGGACACTTGCAAAACCGATGTGATTAGATTTAGCTCGTTTGGGTCTAAAACAGCTTGTTTCGTTGTTTTAGCACGAATACATGCTTTTCGCGCAGTTATGAAAGAAAAAGTTTTGACGCGTATCACATGGACACTTGCAAAACCGATGTGTTCAGATCTAGATCCTTTTGGTCTAAAACAACATGTTTCGTTGTATTAAGCACGAATACATGCTTTTTGCGCAGTTATGAGAGAAAAAGTTTTGACGCGTATCGCACGGTCACTTGTAAAGCCGACGTGTTCATATCTAGCTCGTTTTGGTGTAAAACAGCTTGTTTTTGTTTCGTTGTATTAAGCAAGAATACATGCTTTTCGCGCGGTTATTAGAAAAAGTTTTGATGCGTATCACATGGACACTTGTAAAACCGATGTGTTCAGATTTAACTCGTTTCGGTCTAAAACAGCTTGTTTCGTTGTTTTAGGCACGAATACATGCTTTTCGCGCAGTTATGAGAGAAAAAATATTGACGCGTATCACACGGACACTTGTAAAACCGATGTGCTCAGATTTAGCTCGTTTCGGTCTAAAACAGCTTGTTTCGTTCTATTAAGCACGAATACATGCTTTTCGCGCAGTTATGAGAAAACGTTTTGACGCGTATCACACTGACACTTGTAAACCAATGTTCAGATTTAACTTGTTTCGGTCTAAAACAGCTTGTTTCGTTGTTTAATTCAAGAATACATGCTTTTCGCGCAGTTATGAGAGAAAAAGTATTGACGCGTATCACTCGGACTCGCAAAACAGATGTGTTTAGATCTAGCTCGTTTCGGTCTAAAACAGCTTGTCTCGTTGTATTAAGCACGAATACATGCTTTTCGCGCAGTTATGAGAGGAAGATTTTTGACGTGTATCACACGGACACTTGTAAAACCGATGTGTTCAGATCTAGCTCGTTTTGGTCTAAAACAGCTTGTTTCGTTGTATTAAGCACGAATACATGCTTTTCGCGCAGTTATGAGAGAAAACGTTTTGACGCGTATCACACGGTCACTTGTAAAACCGACGCGTTCATATCTAGCTCTTTTTGGTGTAAAACAGCTTGTTTTTGTTTCGTTGTATTAGGCACGAATACATGCTTTTCGCGCAGTTATTAGAAAAAGTTTTGCCGCGTATCACATGGACACTTGTAAAACTGATGTGTTCAGATTTAACTCGTTTCAGTCTAAAACAGCTTGTTTCGTTGTTTTAAGCACGAATACATGGTTTTCGCGCAGTTATAAGAGAAAAAGTTATGACGAGTATCACATGTACACTTGCAAAACCGATGTGTTTAGATCTAGCTCGTTTCGGTCTAAATCAGCTTTTCTCGTTGTTTTAAGCACGAATACATGCTTTAAAGCAGTCGCGGATTTATTATGCAATGTTCTTTGTGACATAACAAATATTGTGTTTTCTACAGGCACATTTCCGGATAACATGAAAATTGCTAGGATCGTCGTCTTGCATAAAGGTGGCGCAACTGACTGCATTACTAATTACCGGGCGATATCCATACTTCCAGTTTTTTCTAAAATTATTGAAAAAGCCTTAAATTCCAGAATAACTGGACACATGCAAAACATAACCTTATATCCCCGAATCAGTATGGTTTTCAAAGGGGTAAATCCACTGAATCGGCGTTACTTGAAATACGTGATAAAATTTTTGCCAATATAGAAAACCAACAATACCTAATAGGCTTATTTTTAGACTTTAATAAAGCATTTGACTCAATTAAACATGACATACTTTTTTTCCAAATTACCCTTTTATGGAATTAGAGGCATTGCTTTAGACTTATTGCGTAGATATCTATCTACCGCTCCCAATGTGTGGAAAGCAACCGCATAAAATCAGATTTAGCAGACATTAGGTACGGCGTTCTGCAGGGTTCTATTATAGGTCCTACGATTTTCCTGCTTTATATCAATGATATCG
The DNA here is from genome assembly GCF_052857255.1 of Amblyomma americanum. NCBI lineage: Eukaryota > Metazoa > Arthropoda > Arachnida > Ixodida > Ixodidae > Amblyomma > Amblyomma americanum. The sequence goes on along the minus strand of NW_027526644.1, from coordinate 146,319 downwards.
TGGCAATACCAGAAACACCCGTTATTGTGTTATATGCCGATGATAAAAACGTTTTTTTTCTCCTCTGATAACATCTCTACTCTAATTCCGCTTATTAACAACTGGTTAGATTCCCTTTCAGCATGTTATCGGCTAATCAGTTGAGCCTAAATGTTAAAAAACAAAGTATATTGTTTTTACTCCAATTAATAAGCCAGTTAATTTCGCATCTGCTTTAATATTTCAATCTCAACCACTTGAAAGGGTTTCCTAGTACAAGTTCTTGGGTGTATTCTTCCATGAAAATCTACGGTGGACGCATCACGTAAGTCACATTAAACGTAGCATAGCACAATTTATTGGTATGCTCATTAAGCATCGCACGCTGTTACCTTTAAAACTTAAACGTCAGTTATACTTTTCTACTAATCATTCTAGAATACACTATTGTCTACTGATCTGGGGCGTCACTCCTAGGGCTGGAAACTCTATTCTGAATGCAGAAAAAGTGTCTTCGTTTTATTCATAACCTCTCGATGTACGAACATACCTCTGAGTACTTTCACCAGGACAATATTTTGACTGTCACTAATCTATATAAACAAAAGTCATCCGAAAAAGCATTTTTAGAAATTCATAAGTAATCGTGATAACTTTTTTTCTATATATACTAATACCACAACTAACTACACCTTAAGAGCTAGAAACTTTATTAAGGTTAAAACTAGAACAAACTACGGCAATCAGCTATTACAGTAACAGATTCCTAATTTACTTAATAGTGAGCATGCTTTATTTGATATCATGCAAAATTCCTCAACCATTTCAATATTCAAAAAGAAATCAAAACTATATTTATCCAACAATTGACTTTTGGACTTTCTGTATCTTTATTTCTTCATTTGCATTATTTACACCTATTAAGTTGCATTGACTTATTGTATGTATAATTGTGTCTATTGTATATATAAGTATGTATATGTGTGTATTATGTGTATATATGTATACATTTTTTTAGCACTGTTGTCTGCTGTGCTCGTGTCCCCAGGGGCCTAGTAAGGCGGGTATAGTCTCGCCTTTTGCTCCGGCGCCATGACAATCTTGTATTGTCAGAATTATAATGAACTTCAACTTCAAACTTCGCGAAGTTATGACAGAAAAAGTTTTGACGCTTATCACATGGACACTTGCAAAACCGATGTGTTTAGATTTAGCTCGTTTGGGTCTAAAACAGCTTGTTGCGTTGTTTTAGCACGAAGACATGCTTTTCGCGCAGTTATGGAAGAAAAAGTTTTGACGGGTATCACATGGACACTTGCAAAACCGATGTGTTCAGATCTAGCTGGCTTCGGTCTAAAACAGCTTGTTTCGTTGTATTAAGCACGAATACATGCTTTTCGCGCAGATATAAGAGAAAAAGTTTTGACGCGTATCACAGGGACACTTGTAAAACCGATGTGTTCATATCTAGATCCTTTTGGTCTAAAACAGCTTGTTTCGTTGTATTAAGCACGAATACATGCTTTTCGCGCAGTTAAGAGAGAAAAAGTTTTGACGCGTATCTCACGGACACTTGCAAAACCGATGTGTTTAGATCTAGCTCGTTTCGGTCTAAATCAGCTTGTCTCGTTGTTTTAAGCACGAATACATGCTTTAAAGCAGTCGCGGATTGATTATGCAATGTTCTTTGTGACATAACAAATATTGTGTTTTCTACAGGGACATTTCCGGATAACATGAAAATTGCTAGGATCGTCGTCTTGCATAAAGGTGGCGCAACTGATTGCATTACTAATTACCGGGCGATATCGATACTTCCAGTTTTTTTCTAAAATTTTTGAAAAAGCCCTAAATTCCAGAATAACTGGACACATGCAAAAACATAACCTTATATCCCCGAATCAATATGGTTTTCAAAGGGGTAAATCCACTGAATCTGCGTTACTTGAAATACGTGATAAAATTGTTGCCAATATAGAAAACCAACAATACACAATAGGCTTATTTTTAGACTTTAATAAAGCATTTGATTCAATTAAACATGACATACTTTTTTTCCAAATTACCCTTTTATGGAATTAGAGGCATTGCTTTAGACTTATTGCGTAGCTATATATCCCACCGCTCCCAGTTTGTGGAGATCAACCGCATAAAATCAGATTTAGCAGACATTAGGTACGGCGTTCTGCAGGGTTCTATTATAGGTCCTACAATTTTCCTACTTTATATCAATGATATCGTGGCAATACCAGAAACACCCGATATTGTGTTATATGCCGATGATACAAACGTTTTTTTCTCCTCTGATAACATCTCTACTCTAATTCCTCTTATTAACAACTGGTTAGATTCCCTTTCAGCATGGTTGTCGGCTAATCACTTGAGCCTAAATGTTAAAAAAACAAAGTATATTGTTTTTACTCCTAATAATAAGCCAGTTAATTTCGTATCTTCTTTATTATTTCAATCTCAACCACTTGAAAGGGTTTCCCAGTACAAGTTCTTGGGTGTATTCTTCCATGAAAATCTACGGTGGACGCATCACGTAAGTCACATTAAACGTAGCATAGCACAATTAATTGGTATGCTCAATAAGCATCGCACGCTGTTACCTTCAAAACTTAAACGTCAGTTATATTTTTCTAGTATTCATTCTAGATTACACTATTGTCTACTTATCTGGGGCGTCACTTCTAGGGCTAACTTTGAAACTATTCCGAATGCAGAGAAAGTGTCTTCGTATCATTCATAACCTCTCGATGTACGAACATACCTCAGAGTACTTTCACCAGGACCATATTTTGAGTGTCACTAATCTATATAAACAAAAGTTATGCGAAAATACATTCTTAGAATTCATAAGTAATCGTGATAACTTTTTTCTATATATACTAATACCACAACTAACTACACCTTAGGAGCTAGAAACTTTATTAAGGTTAAAACTAGAACAAACTACGGCAATCAACTTTTACAGTGGCAGATTCCTAATTTACTAAATAATGAGCATGCTTTATTTGATATCATGCAAGATTCCTCAACCATTTCAATATTCAAAAAGAAATCAAAACTATATTTATCCAACAATTGGCTTTTGGCCTTTCTGTATCTTTATTTCTTCTTTTGCATTATTTATACCTATTAAGTTGCATTGACTTATTGTATGTATATTTGTGTCTATTGTATATATAAGTATGTATATGTGTGTATTAAGTGTATATATGTATACATTTTTTAGCACTGTTGTCTGCTGTGCTCGTGTCCCCAGGGGCCTAGTAAGGCGGGTATAGTCTCGCCTTTTGCTCCGGCGCCATGACAATCTTGTATTGTCAGAATTATAATAAACTTCAACTTCAAACTTCGCGAAGTTATGACTGAAAAAGTTTTGACGCTTATCACATGGACACTTGCCAAACCGTTGTGTTTAGATTTAGCTCGTTTGGGTCTAAAATAGCTTGTTTCGTTGTTTTAGCACGAATACATGCTTTTCGCGCAGTTATGAGAGAAAACGTTTTGACGCGTATCACATGGACACTTGCAAATCCGATGTGTTCAGATCTAGCTCGTTTCGGTCTAAAACTGCTTGTTTCGTTGTATTAGGCACGAAAACATGCTTTTCGCGCAGTTAAAAGAGAAAAAGTTTTGACGCGTATCACATGGACACTTGTAAAACCGATGTGTTCAGAGTAAGCTCGTTTCGGTCCAAAACAGCTTGTTTCGTTCTATTAAGCAGGAATACATGCTTTTCGTGCAGTTATGAGAAAAAGTTTTGACGCGTATCACATGGACACTTGTAAAACCGATGTGTTCAGATTTAGCTCGTTTCGGTCTAAAACAGCTTGTTTCGTTGTATTAAGCACGAATACATGCTTTGCGCGCAGTTTTAAGAGAAAACGTTTTGACGCGTATCACAGGGACACGTATAACCGATGTGTTCAGATTTAGCTCTTTTCGGTGTAAAGCAGCTTGTTTCGTTGTATGAAGCACGAATACATGCTTTTCGCAGTTATGAGAGAAAACGTTTTGACGCGTATCGCACGGTCACTTGTAAAACCGACGTGTTCATATCTAGCTCGTTTTGGTGTAAAACAGCTTGTTTTTGTTTCGTTGTATTAAGCAAGAATACATGCTTTTCGCGCAGTTATTAGAAAAAGTTTTGACGCGTATCACATGGACACTTGTAAAACCGATGTGTTCAGATTTAACTCGTTTCGGTCTAAAACAGCTTGTTTCCTTCTTTTAATCACGAATACATGCTTTTCGCGCAGTTATGAGAGAAAAAGTTTTGACGCGTATCACTCGGACTCGCAAAACCGATGTGTTTAGCTCTAGCTCGTTTCGGTCTAAAACAGCTTGTCTCGTTGTATTAAGCACAAATACATGCTTTTCGCGCAGTTATGGGAGGCAAAGTTTTGACGCGTATCACACGGACACTTGTAAAACTGATGTGTTCAGATCTAGCTTGTTTTGGTCTAAAACAGCTTGTTTCGTTGTATTAAGCACGAATACATGCTTTTCGTGCAGTTATGAGACAAAACGTTTTGAAGGGTATCACATGGACACTTTTAAAACCGATGTGTTCAGATTTAACTCGCTTCGGTCTAAAACAGCTTGTTTCGTTGTTTTGAGCAAGAATACATGCTTTTCGCGCAGTGATGAGAGAAAAAGTTTTGACGCGTATCACACGGACACTTGTAAAACTGGTGTTCATATCTAGCTCACTTCGCTCTAAAACAGCTTGTTTTGTTGTATTAAGCACGAATACATGCTTTGCGAGAAGTTTTAAGCGAAAAAGTTTTTACGCGTATCACAGGGACACTTGTAAAACCGATTTGTTCAGATTTAACTCGTTTTGGTCTAAAACAGCTTGTTTCGTTGTATTAGGCACGAATACTTGCTTTTCGGGCAGTTATGAGAGAAAAAGGTTTGAGGCGTATCACACGGTCACTTGTAAAACCGATGTGCTCAGATCTAGCTCGTTTCGGTCTAAAACAGCTTGTTTGTTTTATTAAGCACGAATACATGCTTTTCGCGCAGTTATAAGAGAAAAAGTTATGACGAGTATCACATGGAGACTTGTAGAACCGATGTGTTCAGATTTAGCTGGTTTCGCTCTAAAACAGCTTGCTTCGTATTTTAAGCACGAATACATGCTTTTCGCGCAGTTAAGAGAGAAAAAGTTTTGACGCGTATCTCACGGACACTTGCAAAACCGATGTGTTTAGATCTAGCTCGTTTCGGTCTAAATCAGCTTGTCTCGTTGTTTTAAGCACGAATACATGCTTTAAAGCAGTCGCGGATTTATTATGCAATGTTCTTTGTGACATAACAAATATTGTGTTTTCTACAGGCACATTTCCGGATAACATGAAAATTGCTAGGATCGTCGTCTTGCATAAAGGTGGCGCAACTGACTGCATTACTAATTACCGGGCGATATCCATACTTCCAGTTTTTTCTAAAATTATTGAAAAAGCCTTAAATTCCAGAATAACTGGACACAGGCAAAACATAACCTTATATCCCCGAATCAGTATGGTTTTCAAAGGGGTAAATCCACTGAATCGGCGTTACTTGAAATACGTGATAAAATTTTTGCCAATATAGAAAACCAACAATACCTAATAGGCTTATTTTTAGACTTTAATAAAGCATTTGACTCAATTAAACATGACATACTTTTTTTCCAAATTACCCTTTTATGGAATTAGAGGCATTGCTTTAGACTTATTGCGTAGATATCTATCTACCGCTCCCAATGTGTGGAAAGCAACCGCATAAAATCAGATTTAGCAGACATTAGGTACGGCGTTCTGCAGGGTTCTATTATAGGTCCTACGATTTTCCTGCTTTATATCAATGATATCGTGGCAATACCAGAAACACCCGTTATTGTGTTATATGCCGATGATAAAAACGTTTTTTTTCTCCTCTGATAACATCTCTACTCTAATTCCGCTTATTAACAACTGGTTAGATTCCCTTTCAGCATGTTATCGGCTAATCAGTTGAGCCTAAATGTTAAAAAACAAAGTATATTGTTTTTACTCCAATTATAAGCCAGTTAATTTCGCATCTTCTTTAATATTTCAATCTCAACCACTTGAAAGGGTTTCCTTGTACAAGTTCTTGGGTGTATTCTTCCATGAAAATCTACGGTGGACGCATCACGTAAGTCACATTAAACGTAGCATAGCACAATTAATTGGTATGCTCATTAAGCATCGCACGCTGTTACCTTTAAAACTTAAACGTCAGTTATACTTTTCTACTAATCATTCTAGATTACACTATTGTCTACTGATCTGGGGCGTCACTCCTAGGGCTGGAAACTCTATTCCGAATGCAGAAAAAGTGTCTTCGTTTTATTCATAACCTCTCGATGTACGAACATACCTCTGAGTACTTTCACCAGGACAATATTTTGACTGTCACTAATCTATATAAACAAAAGTCATCCGAAAAAGCATTTTTAGAAATTCATAAGTAATCGTGATAACTTTTTTTCTATATATACTAATACCACAACTAACTACACCTTAAGAGCTAGAAACTTTATTAAGGTTAAAACTAGAACAAACTACGGCAATCAGCTTTACAGTGGCAGATTCCTAATTTACTTAATAGTGAGCATGCTTTATTTGATATCATGCAAGATTCCTCAACCATTTCAATATTCAAAAAGAAATCAAAACTATATTTATCCAACAATTGACTTTTGGCCTTTCTGTATCTTTATTTCTTCATTTGCATTATTTATACCTATTAAGTTGCATTGACCTATTGTATGTATAATTGTGTCTATTGTATATATAAGTATGTATATGTGTGTATTATGTGTATATATGTATACATTTTTTTTAGCACTGTTGTCTGCTGTGCTCGTGTCCCCAGGGGCCTAGTAAGGCGGGTATAGTCTCGCCTTTTGCTCCGGCGCCATGACAATCTTGTATTGTCAGAATTATAATGAACTTCAACTTCAAACTTCGCGAAGTTATGACAGAAAAAGTTTTGACGCTTATCACATGGACACCTGCAAAACCGATGTGTTTAGATTTAGCTCGTTTGGGTCTAAAACAGCTTGTTGCGTTGTTTTAGCACGAAGACATGCTTTTCGCGCAGTTATGGAAGAAAAAGTTTTGACGGGTATCACATGGACACTTGCAAAACCGATGTGTTCAGATCTAGCTGGCTTCGGTCTAAAACAGCTTGTTTCGTTGTATTAAGCACGAATACATGCTTTTCGCGCAGTTATAAGAGAAAAAGTTTTGACGCGTATCACAGGGACACTTGTAAAACCGATGTGTTCATATCTAGATCCTTTTGGTCTAAAACAGCTTGTTTCGTTGTATTAAGCACGAATACATGCTTTAAAGCAGTCGCGGATTGATTATGCAATGTTCTTTGTGACATAACAAATATTGTGTTTTCTACAGGGACATTTCCGGATAACATGAAAATTGCTAGGATCGTCGTCTTGCATAAAGGTGGCGCAACTGATTGCATTACTAATTACCGGGCGATATCGATACTTCCAGTTTTTTTCTAAAATTTTTGAAAAAGCCCTAAATTCCAGAATAACTGGACACATGCAAAAACATAACCTTATATCCCCGAATCAATATGGTTTTCAAAGGGGTAAATCCACTGAATCTGCGTTACTTGAAATACGTGATAAAATTGTTGCCAATATAGAAAACCAACAATACATATTAGCCTTATTTTTAGACTTTAATAAAGCATTTGATTCAATTAAACATGACATACTTTTTTTCCAAATTACCCTTTTATAGAATTAGAGGCATTGCTTTAGACTTATTGCGTAGCTATATATCCCACCGCTCCCAGTTTGTGGAGATCAACCGCATAAAATCAGATTTAGCAGACATTAGGTACGGCGTTCTGCAGGGTTCTATTATAGGTCCTACGATTTTCCTACTTTATATCAATGATATCGTGGCAATACCAGAAACACCCGATATTGTGTTATATGCCGATGATACAAACGTTTTTTCTCCTCTGATAACATCTCTACTCTAATTCCTCTTATTAACAACTGGTTAGATTCCCTTTCAGCATGGTTGTCGGCTCATCACTTGAGCCTAAATGTTAAAAAAACAAAGTATATTGTTTTTACTCCTAATAATAAGCCAGTTAATTTCGTATCTTCTTTATTATTTCAATCTCAACCACTTGAAAGGGTTTCCCAGTACAAGTTCTTGGGTGTATTCTTCCATGAAAATCTACGGTGGACGCATCACGTAAGTCACATTAAACGTAGCATAGCACAATTAATTGGTATGATCAATAAGCATCGCACGCTATTACCTTCAAAACCTAAACGTCAGTTATATTTTTCTAGTATTCATTCTAGATTACACTATTGTTTACTTATCTGGGGCGTCACTTCTAGGGCTAACTTTGAAACTATTCCGAATGCAGAAAAAGTGTCTTCGTATCATTCATAACCTCTCGATGTACGAACATACCTCAGAGTACTTTCACCAGGACCATATTTTGAGTGTCACTAATCTATATAAACAAAAGTTATCCGAAAATACATTCTTAGAATTCATAAGTAATCGTGATAACTTTTTTCTATATATACTAATACCACAACTAACTACACCTTAGGAGCTAGAAACTTTATTAAGGTTAAAACTAGAACAAACTACGGCAATCAACTTTTACAGTGGCAGATTCCTAATTTACTAAATAATGAGCATGCTTTATTTGATATCATGCAAGATTCCTCAACCATTTCAATATTCAAAAAGAAATCAAAACTATATTTATCCAACAATTGGCTTTTGGCCTTTCTGTATCTTTATTTCTTCTTTTGCATTATTTATACCTATTAAGTTGCATTGACTTATTGTATGTATAATTGTGTCTATTGTATATATAAGTATGTATATGTATATATTATGTGTATATATGTATACATTTTTTAGCACTGTTGTCTGCTGTGCTCGTGTCCCCAGGGGCCTAGTAAGGCGGGTATAGTCTCGCCTTTTGCTCCGGCGCCATGACAATCTTGTATTGTCAGAATTATAATAAACTTCAACTTCAAACTTCGCGAAGTTATGACTGAAAAAGTTTTGACGCTTATCACATGGACACTTGCCAAACCGTTGTGTTTAGATTTAGCTCGTTTGGGTCTAAAATAGCTTGTTTCGTTGTTTTAGCACGAATACATGCTTTTCGCGCAGTTATGAGAGAAAAAGTTTTGACGCGTATCGCACGGTCACTTGTAAAACCGACGTGTTCATATCTAGCTCGTTTTGGTGTAAAACAGCTTGTTTTTGTTTCGTTGTATTAAGCAAGAATACATGCTTTTCGCGCGGTTATTAGAAAAAGTTTTGATGCGTATTACATGGACACTTGTAAAACCAATGTGTTCAGATTTAACTCGTTTCGGTCTAAAACAGCTTGTTTCGTTGTTTTAGGCACGAATACATGCTTTTCGCGCAGTTATGAGAGAAAAAATTTTGACGCGTATCACACGGACACTTGTAAAACCGATGGGTTCAGATTTAGCTCATTTCGGTCTAAAACAGCTTGTTTCGTTCTATTAAGCACGAATACTTGCTTTTCGCGCAGTTATGAGAAAACGTTTTGACGCGTATCACACTGACACTTGTAAACCAATGTTCAGATTTAACTTGTTTCGGTCTAAAACAGCTTGTTTCGTTGTTTAATTCACGAATACATGCTTTTCGCGCAGTTATGAGAGAAAAAGTTTTGACGCGTATCACTCGGACTCGCAAAACAGATGTGTTTAGATCTAGCTCGTTTCGGTCTAAAACAGCTTGTCTCGTTGTATTCAGCAGGAATACATGCGTTTCGCGCAGTTATGAGAGGAAAATTTTTGACGCGTATCACACGGACACTTGTAAAACCGATGTGTTCAGATCTAGCTCGTTTTGGTCTAAAACAGCTTGTTTCGTTGTATTAAGCACGAATACATGCTTTTCGCGCAGTTATGAGACAAAACGTTTTGACGCGTATCACATGGACACTTGTAAAACCGATGTGTTCAGATTTAACTCGCTTCGGTCTAAACAGCTTGTTTTGTTGTATTAAGCACGAATACATGCTTTGCGCGCAGTTTTAAGAGAAAAACTTTTGACGCGTATCACAGGGACACGTATAACCGATGTGTTCAGATTTAGCTCTTTTCGGTGTAAAGCAGCTTCTTTCGTTGTATTAAGCACGAATACATGCTTTTCGCAGTTATGAGAGAAAAAGTTTTGACGCGTATCGCACGGTCACTTGTAAAACCGACGTGTTCATATCTAGCTCGTTTTGGTGTAAAACAGCTTGTTTTTGTTTCGTTGTATTAGGCACGAATACATGCTTTTCGCGCAGTTATTAGAAAAAGTTTTGCCGCGTATCACATGGACACTTGTAAAACCGATGTGTTCAGATTTAACTAGTTTCAGTCTAAAACAGCTTGTTTCGTTGTTTTAAGCACGAATACATGGTTTTCGCGCAGTTATAAGAGAAAAAGTTATGACGAGTATCACATGGACACTTGTAAAACCGATGTGTTCAGATTTAGCTCGTTTCGGTCTAAATCAGCTTGTTTCGTTGCTTTAAGCACGAATACATGCTTTAAAGCAGTCGCGGATTTATTATGCAATGTTCTTTGTGACATAACAAATATTGTGTTTTCTACAGGCACATTTCCGGATAACATGAAAATTGCTAGGATCGTCGTCTTGCATAAAGGTGGCGCAACTGATTGCATTACTAATTACCGGGCGATATCCATACTTCCAGTTTTTTCTAAAATTATTGAAAAAGCCTTAAATTCCAGAATAACTGGACACATGCAAATACATAACCTTATATCCCCGAATCAGTATGGTTTTCAAAGGGGTAAATCCACTGAATCTGCGTTACTTGAAATACGTGATAAAATTGTTGCCAATATAGAAAACCAACAATACATAATAGGCGCATTTTTAGACTTTAATAAAGCATTTGATTCAATTAAACATGACATACTTTTTTTCCTAGTTACCCTTTAATGGAATTAGAGGCATTGCTTTAGACTTATTGCGTAGCTATCTATCCCACCGCTCCCAATTTGTGGAAATCAACCGCATAAAATCAGATTAATCAGATTTAGCAGACATTAGGTACGGCGTTCTGCAGGGTTCTATTATAGGTCCTACGATTTTCCTGCTTTCTATCAATGATATCGTGGCAATACCAGAAACACCCGTTATTGTGTTATATGCCGATGATACAAACGTTTTTTTCTCCTCTGATAACATCTCTACTCTAATTCCTCTTATTAACAACTGGTTAGATTCCCTTTCAGCATGGTTATCGGCTAATCATTTGAGCCTAAATGTTAAAAAAACAAAGTATATTGTTTTTACTCCTATTATTAAGCCAGTTAATTTCGCATCTTCTTAAATATTTCAATCTCAACCACTTGAAAGGGTTTCCCAGTACAAGTTCTTGGGTGTATTCTTCCATGAAAATCTACGGTGGACGCATCACGTAAGTCACATTAAACGTAGCATAGCACGTATAATTGGTATGCTCATTAAGCATCGCACGCTGTTACCTTTAAAACTTAAACGTCAGTTATACTTTTCTACTATTCATTCTAGATTACACTATTGTCTACTTATCTGGGGCGTCACTTCTAGGGCTAACTTGGAAACTCTGTTCCGAATGCAGAAAAAGTGTCTTCGTATTATTCATAACCTCTCGATGTACGAACATACCTCGGAGTACTTTCACGAGGACAATATTTTGAGTGTCACTAATCTATATAAACAAAAGTTATCCGAAAAAGCATTTTTAGAATTCATAAGTAATTGTGATAACTTTTTTCTATATATACTAATGCCACAACTAACTATACCTTAAGAGCTAGAAACTTTATTAAGGTTAAAACTAGAACAAACTACGGCAATCAGCTTTTACAGTGGCAGATTCCTAATTTACCTAATAGTGAGCATGCTTTATTTGATATCATGCAAGATTCCTCAACCATTTCAATATTCAAAAAGAAATCAAAACTATATTTTTCCAACAATTGACTTTTGGCCTTTCTGTATCTTTATTTCTTCATTTGCATTATTTATACCTATTAAGTTGCATTGACTTATCGTATGTATAATTGTGTCTATTGTATATATAAGTATGTATATGTGTGTATTATGTGTATATATGTATACATTTTTTTAGCACTGTTGTCTGCTGTGCTCGTGTCCCCAGGGGCCTAGTAAGGCGGGTATAGTCTCACCTTTTGCTCCGGCGCCATGACAATCTTGTATTGTCAGAATTATAATAAACTTCAACTTCAAACTTCGCGAAGTTATGACAGAAAAAGGTTTGACGCTTATCACATAGACTCCTGCAAAACCGATGTGTTTAGATTTAGCTCGTTTGGGTCTAAAACAGCTTGTTTCGTTGTTTTAGCACGAATACATGCTTTTCGCGCAGTTATGAGAGAAAAAGTTTTGACGCGTATCACATGGACACTTGTCAAACCGATGCGTTCATATCTAGATCCTTTTGGTCTAAAACAGCTTGTTTCGTTGTATTAAGCACGAATACATGCTTTTCGCGCAGTTATAAGAGAAAAAGTTTTGACGCGTATCACAGGGACACTTGTCAAACCGATGCGTTCATATCTAGATCCTTTTGGTCTAAAACAGCTTGTTTCGTTGTATTAAGCACGAATACATGCTTTTCGCGCAGTTATGAAAGAAAAAGTTTTGACGCGTATCACACGGTCACTAGTAAATCCGATGTGTTCATATCTAGCTCGTTTTGGTGTAAAACAGCTTGTTTCGTTGTATTAAGCACGAATACATGCTTTTCGTGCAGTTATGAGAAAAAGTTCTGACGCGTATCACATAGACACTTGTAAAACCGATGTGTTCAGATTTAGCTCGTTTCGGTCTAAAACAGCTTGTTTCGTTCTATTAAGCAGCAATACATGCTTTTCGTGCAGTTATGAGAAAAAGTTCTGACGCGTATCACATAGACACTTGTAAAACCGATGTGTTCAGATTTAGCTCGTTTCAGTCTAAAACAGCTTGTTTCGTTCTATTAAGCAGCAATACATGCTTTTCGTGCAGTTATGAGAAAAAGCTTTAAAGCGTGTCACATGGACACTTGTAAAACCGATGTGTTCAGTTTAGCTTGTTTCGTTCTAAAACAGCTTGTTTCGTTGTATTTAGAACGAATACATGCTTTTCGCGCAGTTATGAGAGAAAAAGTTTTGACGCGTATCACAGGGACACTTGTAAAACCGATGTGTTCAGATCTAGCTCGTTTTGGTCTAAAACAGCTTGTTTCGTTGTATGAAGCACGAATACATGCTTTTCGCCCCGTTATGAGACAAAAAAATTGACGCGTATCACATGGACACTTGTAAAACCGATGTGTTCATATCTAGCTCACTTCGGCCTAAAACAGCTTGTTTTGTTGTATTAAGCACGAATACATGCTTTGCGCGCAGTTTTAAGAGAAAAAGTTTTGACGCGTATCACAGGGACGTGTATAACCGATGTGTTCAGATTTTGCTCTTTTCGGTGTAAAACAGCTTGTTTCGTTGTATGAAGCACGAATACATGCTTTTCGCAGTTATGAGAGAAAAAGTTTTGACGCGTATCGCACGGTCACTTGTAAAACCGACGTGTTCATATCTAGCTCGTTTTGGTGTAAAACAGCTTGTTTTTGTTTCGTTGTATTAAGCAAGAATACATGCTTTTCGCGCAGTTATTAGAAAAAGTTTTGACGCGTATCACATGGACACTTGTAAAACCGATGTGTTCAGATTTACCTCGGTTCGGTCTAAAACAGCTTGTTTCAATGATTTAGGCAAGAGAACATGCTTTTCGCGAAGTTATGAGAGAAAAAATATTGACGCGTATCACACGGACATCTGTAAAACCGATGTGTTCATATTTAGCTCGTTTCGGTCTAAAACAGCTTGTTTCGTTGTATTAAGAACGAATACATGCTTTTCGCCCAGTTATGAGAAAACTTTTTGACGCGTATCACACTGACACTTGTAAACCGATGTTCAGATTTAGCTTGTTTCGGTCTAAAACAGCTTGTTTCGTTGTTTTAATCACGAATACATGCTTTTGCCGCAGTTATGAGAGAAAAAGTTTTGACGCGTATCACTCGGACTCGCAAAACCGATATGTTTGGATCTAGCTCGTTTCGGTCTAAAACAGCTTGTCTCGTTGTATTAAGCACAAATACATGCTTTTCGCGCAGTTATGAGAGGAAAAGTTTTGACGCGTATCACACGGACACTTGTAAAACTGATGTGTTCAGATCTAGCTCGTTTTGGTCTAAAACAGCTTGTTTTGTTGTATTAAGCACGAATACATGCTTTTCGTGCAGTTATGAGACAAAAAGTTTTGACGGGTTTCACATGGACACTTTTAAAACCGATGTGTTCAGATTTAACTCGCTTCGGTCTAAAACAGCTTGTTTCGTTGTTTTAAGCAAGAATACATGCTTTTCGCGCAGTTATGAGAGAAAAAGTTTTGACGCGTATCACACGAACACTTGTAAAACCGGTGTTCATATCTAGCTCACTTCGGTCTAAAACAGCTGGTTTTGTTGTATTAAGCACGAATACATGCTTTGCGAGCAGGTTTAAGAGAAAAAGTTTTGACGCTTATCACAGGGACACTTGTAAAACTGATGTGTTCAGATTTATCTCGTTTTGGTCTAAAACAGGTTGTTTAGTTGTATTAAGCACGAATACTTGCCTTTCGCGCAGTTATGAGAGAAAAAGGTTTGAGGCGTATCACACGGTCACTTGTAAAACCGATGTGCTCAGATCTAGCTCGTTTCGGTCTAAAACAGCTTGTTTGTTTTATTAAGCTCGAATACATGCTTTTCGCGCAGTTATAAGAGAAAAAGTTATGACGAGTATCACATGGACACTTGTAAACCGATGTTCAGATTTAGCTTGTTTCGGTCTGAAACAGCTTGTGTCGTTGTATTAAGCACAAATACATGCTTTGCGCGCAGTTATTAGAAAAAGTTTTGCCGCGTATCACATGGACACTTGTAAAACCGATGTGTTCAGATTTAACTAGTTTCAGTCTAAAACAGCTTGTTTCGTTGTTTTAAGCACGAATACATGGTTTTCGCGCAGTTATAAGAGAAAAAGTTATGACGAGTATCACATGGACACTTGTAAAACCGATGTGTTCACATTTAGCTCGTTTCGGTATAAATCAGCTTGTTTCGTTGCTTTAAGCACGAATACATGCTTTAAAGCAGTCGCGGATTTATTATGCAATGTTCTTTGTGACATAACAAATATTGTGTTTTCTACAGGCACATTTCCGGATAACATGAAAATTGCTAGGAACGTCGTCTTGCATAAAGGTGGCGCAACTGACTGCATTACTAATTACCGGGCGATATCCATACTTCCAGTTTTTTCTAAAATTATTGAAAAAGCCTTAAATTCCAGAATAACTGGACACACGCAAAACATAACCTTATATCCCCGAATCAGTATGGTTTTCAAAGGGGTAAATCCACTGAATCGGCGTTACTTGAAATACGTGATAAAATTTTTGCCAATATAGAAAACCAACAATACCTAATAGGCTTATTTTTAGACTTTATTAAAGCATTTGACTCAATTAAACATGACATACTTTTTTTCCAAATTACCCTTTTATGGAATTAGAGGCATTGCTTTAGACTTATTGCGTAGATATCTATCTACCGCTCCCAATGTGTGGAAAGCAACCGCATAAAATCAGATTTAGCAGACATTAGGTACGGCGTTCTGCAGGGTTCTATTATAGGTCCTACGATTTTCCTGCTTTATATCAATGATATCGTGGCAATACCAGAAACACCCGTTATTGTGTTATATGCCGATGATAAAAACGTTTTTATTCTCCTCTGATAACATCTCTACTCTAATTCCGCTTATTAACAACTGGTTAGATTCCCTTTCAGCATGTTATCGGCTAATCAGTTGAGCCTAAATGTTAAAAAACAAAGTATATTGTTTTTACTCCAATTAATAAGCCAGTTAATTTCGCATCTTCTTTAATATTTCAATCTCAACCACTTGAAAGGGTTTCCTAGTACAAGTTCTTGGGTGTATTCTTCCATGAAAATCTACGGTGGACGCATCACGTAAGTCACATTAAACGTAGCATAGCACAATTAATTGGTATGCTCATTAAGCATCGCACGCTGTTACCTTTAAAACTTAAACGTCAGTTATACTTTTCTACTAATCATTCTAGATTACACTATTGTCTACTGATCTGGGGCGTCACTCCTAGGGCTGGAAACTCTATTCCGAATGCAGAAAAAGTGTCTTCGTTTTATTCATAACCTCTCGATGTACGAACATACCTCTGAGTACTTTCACAAGGACAATATTTTGACTGTCACTAATCTATATAAACAAAAGTCATCCGAAAAAGCATTTTTAGAAATTCATAAGTAATCGTGATAACTTTTTTTCTATATATACTAATGCCACAACTAACTACACCTTAAGAGCTAGAAACTTTATTAAGGTTAAAACTAGAACAAACTACGGCAATCAGCTTTACAGTGGCAGATTCCTAATTTACTTAATAGTGAGCATGCTTTATTTGATATCATGCAAGATTCCTCAACCATTTCAATATTCAAAAAGGAATCAAAACTATATTTATCCAACAATTGACTTTTGGCCTTTCTGTATCTTTATTTCTTCATTTGCATTATTTATACCTATTAAGTTGCATTGACCTATTGTATGTATAATTGTGTCTATTGTATATATAAGTATGTATATGTGTGTATTATGTGTATATATGTATACATTTTTTTTAGCACTGTTGTCTGCTGTGCTCGTGTCCCCAGGGGCCTAGTAAGGCGGGTATAGTCTCGCCTTTTGCTCCGGCGCCATGACAATCTTGTATTGTCAGAATTATAATGAACTTCAACTTCAAACTTCGCGAAGTTATGACAGAAAAAGTTTTGACGCTTATCACATGGACACCTGCAAAACCGATGTGTTTAGATTTAGCTCGTTTGGGTCTAAAACAGCTTGTTGCGTTGTTTTAGCACGAAGACATGCTTTTCGCGCAGTTATGGAAGAAAAAGTTTTGACGGGTATCACATGGACACTTGCAAAACCGATGTGTTCAGATCTAGCTGGCTTCGGTCTAAAACAGCTTGTTTCGTTGTATTAAGCAAGAATACATGCTTTTCGCGCAGTTATAAGAGAAAACGTTTTGACGCGTATCACAGGGACACTTGTAAAACCGATGTGTTCATATCTAGATCCTTTTGGTCTAAAACAGCTTGTTTCGTTGTATTAAGCACGAATACATGCTTTTCGCGCAGTTAAGAGAGAAAAAGTTTTGACGCGTATCTCACGGACACTTGCAAAACCGATGTGTTTAGATCTAGCTCGTTTCGGTCTAAATCAGCTTGTCTCGTTGTTTTAAGCACGAATACATGCTTTAAAGCAGTCGCGGATTGATTATGCAATGTTCTTTGTGACATAACAAATATTGTGTTTTCTACAGGGACATTTCCGGATAACATGAAAATTGCTAGGATCGTCGTCTTGCATAAAGGTGGCGCAACTGATTGCATTACTAATTACCGGGCGATATCGATACTTCCAGTTTTTTTCTAAAATTTTTGAAAAAGCCCTAAATTCCAGAATAACTGGACACATGCAAAAACATAACCTTATATCCCCGAATCAATATGGTTTTCAAAGGGGTAAATCCACTGAATCTGCGTTACTTGAAATACGTGATAAAATTGTTGCCAATATAGAAAACCAACAATACATATTAGCCTTATTTTTAGACTTTAATAAAGCATTTGATTCAATTAAACATGACATACTTTTTTTCCAAATTACCCTTTTATGGAATTAGAAGCATTGCTTTAGACTTATTGCGTAGCTATATATCCCACCGCTCCCAGTTTGTGGAGATCAACCGCATAAAATCAGATTTAGCAGACATTAGGTACGGCGTTCTGCAGGGTTCTATTATAGGTCCTACGATTTTCCTACTTTATATCAATGATATCGTGGCAATACCAGAAACACCCGATATTGTGTTATATGCCGATGATACAAACGTTTTTTTCTCCTCTGATAACATCTCTACTCTAATTCCTCTTATTAACAACTGGTTAGATTCCCTTTCAGCATGGTTGTCGGCTAATCACTTGAGCCTAAATGTTAAAAAAACAAAGTATATTGTTTTTACTCCTAATAATAAGCCAGTTAATTTCGTATCTTCTTTATTATTTCAATCTCAACCACTTGAAAGGGTTTCCCAGTACAAGTTCTTGGGTGTATTCTTCCATGAAAATCTACGGTGGACGCATCACGTAAGTCACATTAAACGTAGCATAGCACAATTAATTGGTATGCTCAATAAGCATCGCACGCTGTTACCTTCAAAACCTAAACGTCAGTTATATTTTTCTAGTATTCATTCTAGATTACACTATTGTTTACTTATCTGGGGCGTCACTTCTAGGGCTAACTTTGAAACTATTCCGAATGCAGAAAAAGTGTCTTCGTATCATTCATAACCTCTCGATGTACGAACATACCTCAGAGTACTTTCACCAGGACCATATTTTGAGTGTCACTAATCTATATAAACAAAAGTTATCCGAAAATACATTCTTAGAATTCATAAGTATTCGTGATAACTTTTTTCTATATATACTAATACCACAACTAACTACACCTTAGGAGCTAGAAACTTTATTAAGGTTAAAACTAGAACAAACTACGGCAATCAACTTTTACAGTGGCAGATTCCTAATTTACTAAATAATGAGCATGCTTTATTTGATATCATGCAAGATTCCTCAACCATTTCAATATTCAAAAAGAAATCAAAACTATATTTATCCAACAATTGGCTTTTGGCCTTTCTGTATCTTTATTTCTTCTTTTGCATTATTTATACCTATTAAGTTGCATTGACTTATTGTATGTATAATTGTGCCTATTGTATATATAAGTATGTATATGTATATATTATGTGTATATATGTATACATTTTTTAGCACTGTTGTCTGCTGTGCTCGTGTCCCCAGGGGCCTAGTAAGGCGGGTATAGTCTCGCCTTTTGCTCCGGCGCCATGACAATCTTGTATTGTCAGAATTATAATAAACTTCAACTTCAAACTTCGCGAAGTTATGACTGAAAAAGTTTTGACGCTTATCACATGGACACTTGCCAAACCGTTGTGTTTAGATTTAGCTCGTTTGGGTCTAAAATAGCTTGTTTCGTTGTTTTAGCACGAATACATGCTTTTCGCGCAGTTATGAGAGAAAAAGTTTTGACGCGTATCGCACGGTCACTTGTAAAACCGACGTGTTCATATCTAGCTCGTTTTGGTGTAAAACAGCTTGTTTTTGTTTCGTTGTATTAAGCAAGAATACATGCTTTTCGCGCGGTTATTAGAAAAAGTTTTGATGCGTATTACATGGACACTTGTAAAACCAATGTGTTCAGATTTAACTCGTTTCGGTCTAAAACAGCTTGTTTCGTTGTTTTAGGCACGAATACATGCTTTTCGCGCAGTTATGAGAGAAAAAATTTTGACGCGTATCACACGGACACTTGTAAAACCGATGGGTTCAGATTTAGCTCATTTCGGTCTAAAACAGCTTGTTTCGTTCTATTAAGCACGAATACTTGCTTTTCGCGCAGTTATGAGAAAACGTTTTGACGCGTATCACACTGACACTTGTAAACCAATGTTCAGATTTAACTTGTTTCGGTCTAAAACAGCTTGTTTCGTTGTTTAATTCACGAATACATGCTTTTCGCGCAGTTATGAGAGAAAAAGTTTTGACGCGTATCACTCGGACTCGCAAAACAGATGTGTTTAGATCTAGCTCGTTTCGGTCTAAAACAGCTTGTCTCGTTGTATTCAGCAGGAATACATGCGTTTCGCGCAGTTATGAGAGGAAAATTTTTGACGCGTATCACACGGACACTTGTAAAACCGATGTGTTCAGATCTAGCTCGTTTTGGTCTAAAACAGCTTGTTTCGTTGTATTAAGCACGAATACATGCTTTTCGCGCAGTTATGAGACAAAACGTTTTGACGCGTATCACATGGACACTTGTGAAACCGATGTGTTCAGATTTAACTCGCTTCGGTCTAAACAGCTTGTTTTGTTGTATTAAGCACGAATACATGCTTTGCGCGCAGTTTTAAGAGAAAAACTTTTGACGCGTATCACAGGGACACGTATAACCGATGTGTTCAGATTTAGCTCTTTTCGGTGTAAAGCAGCTTCTTTCGTTGTATTAAGCACGAATACATGCTTTTCGCAGTTATGAGAGAAAAAGTTTTGACGCATATCGCACGGTCACTTGTAAAACCGACGTGTTCATATCTAGCTCGTTTTGGTGTAAAACAGCTTGTTTTTGTTTCGTTGTATTAGGCACGAATACATGCTTTTCGCGCAGTTATTAGAAAAAGTTTTGCCGCGTATCACATGGACACTTGTAAAACCGATGTGTTCAGATTTAACTAGTTTCAGTCTAAAACAGCTTGTTTCGTTGTTTTAAGCACGAATACATGGTTTTCGCGCAGTTATAAGAGAAAAAGTTATGACGAGTATCACATGGACACTTGTAAAACCGATGTGTTCAGATTTAGCTCGTTTCGGTCTAAATCAGCTTGTTTCGTTGCTTTAAGCACGAATACATGCTTTAAAGCAGTCGCGGATTTATTATGCAATGTTCTTTGTGACATAACAAATATTGTGTTTTCTACAGGCACATTTCCGGATAACATGAAAATTGCTAGGATCGTCGTCTTGCATAAAGGTGGCGCAAATGATTGCATTGCTAATTACCGGGCGATATCCATACTTCCAGTTTTTTCTAAAATTATTGAAAAAGCCTTAAATTCCAGAATAACTGGACACATGCAAAAACATAACCTTATATCCCCGAATCAGTATGGTTTTCAAAGGGGTAAATCCACTGAATCTGCGTTACTTGAAATACGTGATAAAATTGTTGCCAATATAGAAAACCAACAATACATAATAGGCGCATTTTTAGACTTTAATAAAGCATTTGATTCAATTAAACATGACATACTTTTTTTCCTAGTTATCCTTTAATGGAATTAGAGGCATTGCTTTAGACTTATTGCGTAGCTATCTATCCCACCGCTCCCAATTTGTGGAAATCAACCGCATAAAATCAGATTAATCAGATTTAGCAGACATTAGGTACGGCGTTCTGCAGGGTTCTATTATAGGTCCTACGATTTTCCTGCTTTCTATCAATGATATCGTGGCAATACCAGAAACACCCGTTATTGTGTTATATGCCGATGATACAAACGTTTTTTTCTCCTCTGATAACATCTCTACTCTAATTCCTCTTATTAACAACTGGTTAGATTCCCTTTCAGCATGGTTATCGGCTAATCATTTGAGCCTAAATGGTAAAAAAACAAAGTATATTGTTTTTACTCCTATTAATAAGCCAGTTAATTTCGCATCTTCTTAAATATTTCAATCTCAACCACTTGAAAGGGTTTCCCAGTACAAGTTCTTGGGTGTATTCTTCCATGAAAATCTACGGTGGACGCATCACGTAAGTCACATTAAACGTAGCATAGCACGATTAATTGGTATGCTCATTAAGCATCGCACGCTGTTACCTTTAAAACTTAAACGTCAGTTATACTTTTCTACTATTCATTCTAGATTACACTATTGTCTACTTATCTGGGGCGTCACTTCTAGGGCTAACTTGGAAACTCTGTTCCGAATGCAGAAAAAGTGTCTTCGTATTATTCATAACCTCTCGATGTACGAACATACCTCGGAGTACTTTCACGAGGACAATATTTTGAGTGTCACTAATCTATATAAACAAAAGTTATCCGAAAAAGCATTTTTAGAATTCATAAGTAATTGTGATAACTTTTTTCTATATATACTAATGCCACAACTAACTATACCTTAAGAGCTAGAAACTTTATTAAGGTTAAAACTAGAACAAACTACGGCAATCAGCTTTTACAGTGGCAGATTCCTAATTTACCTAATAGTGAGCATGCTTTATTTGATATCATGCAAGATTCCTCAACCATTTCAATATTCAAAAAGAAATCAAAACTATATTTTTCCAACAATTGACTTTTGGCCTTTCTGTATCTTTATTTCTTCATTTGCATTATTTATACCTATTAAGTTGCATTGACTTATCGTATGTATAATTGTGTCTATTGTATATATAAGTATGTATATGTGTGTATTATGTGTATATATGTATACATTTTTTTAGCACTGTTGTCTGCTGTGCTCGTGTCCCCAGGGGCCTAGTAAGGCGGGTATAGTCTCACCTTTTGCTCCGGCGCCATGACAATCTTGTATTGTCAGAATTATAATAAACTTCAACTTCAAACTTCGCGAAGTTATGACAGAAAAAGGTTTGACGCTTATCACATAGACTCCTGCAAAACCGATGTGTTTAGATTTAGCTCGTTTGGGTCTAAAACAGCTTGTTTCGTTGTTTTAGCACGAATACATGCTTTTCGCGCAGTTATGAGAGAAAAAGTTTTGACGCGTATCACATAGACACTTGTCAAACCGATGCGTTCATATCTAGATCCTTTTGGTCTAAAACAGCTTGTTTCGTTGTATTAAGCACGAATACATGCTTTTCGCGCGGTTATAAGAGAAAAAGTTTTGACGCGTATCACAGGGACACTTGTCAAACCGATGCGTTCATATCTAGATCCTTTTGGTCTAAAACAGCTTGTTTCGTTGTATTAAGCACGAATACATGCTTTTCGCGCAGTTATGAAAGAAAAAGTTTTGACGCGTATCACACGGTCACTAGTAAATCCGATGTGTTCATATCTAGCTCGTTTTGGTGTAAAACAGCTTGTTTCGTTGTATTAAGCAGCAATACATGCTTTTCGTGCAGTTATGAGAAAAAGCTTTAAAGCGTGTCACATGGACACTTGTAAAACCGATGTGTTCAGATTTAGCTCGTTTCGGTCTAAAACAGCTTGTTTCGTTCTATTAAGCAGCAATACATGCTTTTCGTGCAGTTATGAGAAAAAGTTTTGACGCTTATCACAGGGACACTTGTAAAACTGATGTGTTCAGATTTATCTCGTTTTGGTCTAAAACAGGTTGTTTAGTTGTATTAAGCACGAATACTTGCCTTTCGCGCAGTTATGAGAGAAAAAGGTTTGAGGCGTATCACACGGTCACTTGTAAAACCGATGTGCTCAGATCTAGCTCGTTTCGGTCTAAAACAGCTTGTTTGTTTTATTAAGCTCGAATACATGCTTTTCGCGCAGTTATAAGAGAAAAAGTTATGACGAGTATCACATGGACACTTGTAAAACCGATGTGTTCAGATTTAGCTGGTTTCGCTCTAAAACAGCTTGCTTCGTTTTTTTTAGCACGAATACATGGTTTTCGCGCAGTTATAGAGAAAAAGTTATGACGAGTATCACATGGACACTTGTAAAACCGATGTGTTCAGATTTAGCTCGTTTCGGTCTAAATCAGCTTGTTTCGTTGTTTTAAGCACGAATACATGCTTTAAAGCAGTCGCGGATTTATTATGCAATGTTCTTTGTGACATAACAAATATTGTGTTTTCTACAGGCACATTTCCGGATAACTTGAAAATTGCTAGGATCGTCGTCTTGCATAAAGGTGGCGCAACTGATTGCATTACTAATTACCGGGCGATATCCATACTTCCAGTTTTTTCTAAAATTATTGAAAAAGCCTTAAATTCCAGAATAACTGGACACATGCAAAACATAACCTTATATTCCCGAATCAGTATGGTTTTCAAAGGGGTAAATCCACTGAATCGGCGTTACTTGAAATACGTGATAAAATTGTTGCCAATATAGAAAACCAACTATACATAATAGGCGCATTTTTAGACTTTAATAAAGCATTTGATTCAATTAAACATGACATACTTTTTTTCCTAGTTACCCTTTAATGGAATTAGAGGCATTGCTTTAGACTTATTGCGTAGCTATCTATCCCACCGCTCCCAATTTGTGGAAATCAACCGCATAAAATCAGATTAATCAGATTTTGCAGACATTAGGTACGGCGTTCTGCAGGGTTCTATTATAGGTCCTACGATTTTCCTGCTTTCTATCAATGATATCGTGGCAATACTAGAAACACCCGTTATTGTGTTATATGCCGATGATACAAACGTTTTTTTCTCCTCTGATAACATCTCTACTCTAATTCCTCTTATTAACAACTGGTTAGATTCCCTTTCAGCATGGTTATCGGCTAATCAGTTGAGCCTAAATGTTAAAAAAACAAAGTATATTGTTTTTACTCCTATTAATAAGCCAGTTAATTTCGCATCTTCTTTAATATTTCAATCTCAACCACTTGAAAGGGTTTCCCAGTACAAGTTCTTGGGTGTATTCTTCCATGAAAATCTACGGTGGACGCATCACGTAAGTCACATTAAACGTAGCATATCACGAATAATTGGTATGCTCATTAAGCATCGCACGCTGTTACCTTTAAAACTTAAACGTCAGTTATACTTTTCTACTATTCATTCTAGATTACACTATTGTCTACTTATCTGGGGCGTCACTTCTAGGGCTAACTTGGAAACTCTGTTCCGAATGCAGAAAAAGTGTCTTCGTATTATTCATAACCTCTCGATGTACGAACATACCTCGGAGTACTTTCACGAGGACAATATTTTGAGTGTCACTAATCTATATAAACAAATGTTATCCGAAAAAGCATTTTTAGAATTCATAAGTAATTGTGATAACTTTTTTCTATATATACTAATACCACAACTATCTACACCTTAAGAGCTAGAAACTTTATTAAGGTTAAAACTAGAACAAACTACGGCAATCAGCTTTTACAGTGGCAGATTCCTAATTTACCTTATAGTGAGCATGCTTTATTTAATATCATGCAAGATTCCTCAACCATTTCAATATTCAAAAAGAAATCAAAACTATATTTTTCCAACAATTGACTTTTGGCCTTTCTGTATCTTTATTTCTTCATTTGCATTATTTATACCTATTAAGTTGCATTGACTTATCGTATGTATAATTGTGTCTATTGTATATATAAGTATGTATATGTGTGTATTATGTGTATATATGTATACATTTTTTTTAGCACTGTTGTCTGCTGTGCTCGTGTCCCCAGGGGCCTAGTAAGGCGGGTATAGTCTCACCTTTTGCTCCGGCGCCATGACAATCTTGTATTGTCAGAATTATAATAAACTTCAACTTCAAACTTCGCGAAGTTATGACAGAAAAAGGTTTGACGCTTATCACATAGACTCTTGCAAAACCGATGTGTTTAGATTTAGCTCGTTTGGGTCTAAAACAGCTTGTTTCGTTGTTTTAGCACGAATACATGCTTTTCGCGCAGTTATGAGAGAAAAGGGTTTTGACGCGTATCACATGGACACTTGCAAAACCGATGTGTTCAGATCTAGCTGGTTTCGCTCTAAAACAGCTTGTTTCGTTGTATTAAACACGAATACATGCTTTTCGCGCAGTTATAAGAGAAAAAGTTTTGACGCGTATCACAGGGACACTTGTCAAACCGATGCGTTCATATCTAGATCCTTTTGGTCTAAAACAGCTTGTTTCGTTGTATTAAGCACGAATACGTGCTTTTCGCGCAGTTATGAAAGAAAAAGTTTTGACGCGTATCACACGGTCACTAGTAAATCCGATGTGTTCATATCTAGCTCGTTTTGGTGTAAAACAGCTTGTTTCGTTGTATTAAGCACGAATACATGCTTTTCGTGCAGTTATGAGAAAAAGTTTTGCCGCGTATCACATGGACACTTGTAAAACCGATGTGTTCAGATTTAGCTCGTTTCGGTCTAAAACAGCTTGTTTCGTTCTATTAAGCAGCAATACATGCTTTTCGTGCAGTTATGAGAAAACGTTTTGAAGTGTGTCACATGGACACTTGTAAAACCGATGTGTTCAGTTTAGTTTGTTTCGGTCTAAAACAGCTTGTTTCGTTGTATTTAGAACGAATACATGCTTTTCGCGCAGTTATGAGAGAAAAAGTTTTGACGCGTATCACAGGGACACTTGTAAAACCGATGTGTACAGATCTAGCTCGTTTTGGTCTAAAACAGCTTGTTTCCTTGTATGAAGCACGAATACATGCTTTTCGCCCCGTTATGAGACAAAAAAATTGACGCGTATCACATGGACACTTGTAAAACCGATGTGTTCATATGTAGCTCTTTTTGGTGTAAAACAGCTTGTTTTTGTTTCGTTGTATTAGGCACGAATACATGCTTTTCGCGCAGTTATTAGAAAAAGTTTTGCCGCGTATCACATGGACACTTGTAAAACCGATGTGTTCAGATCTAGCTCGTTTTGGTCTAAAACAGCTTGTTTCGTTGTATGAAGCACGAATACATGCTTTTCGCCCCGTTATGAGACAAAAAAATTGACGCGTATCACATGGACACTTGTAAAACCGATGTGTTCATATCTAGCTCTTTTTGGTGTAAAACAGCTTGTTTTTGTTTCGTTGTATTAAGCACAAATACATGCTTTTCGCGCAGTTATGAGAGGAAAAGTTTTGACGCGTATCACTCGGACTCGCAAAACCGATATGTTTAGATCTAGCTCGTCTCGGTCTAAAACAGCTTGTCTCGTTGTATTAAGCACAAATACATGCTTTTCGCGCAGTTATGAGAGGAAAAGTTTTGACGCGTATCACACGGACACTTGTAAAACTGATGTGTTCAGATCTAGGTCGTTTTGGTCTAAAACAGCTTGTTTTGTTGTATTAAGCACGAATACATGCTTTTCGTGCAGTTATGAGACAAAAAGTTTTGACGGGTTTCACATGGACACTTTTAAAACCGATGTGTTCAGATTTAACTCGCTTCGGTCTAAAACAGCTTGTTTCGTTGGTTTAAGCAAGAATACATGCTTTTCGCGCAGTTATGAGAGAAAAAGTTTTGACGCGTATCACACGAACACTTGTAAAACCGGTGTTCATATCTAGCTCACTTCGGTCTAAAACAGCTGGTTTTATTGTATTAAGCACGAATACATGCTTTGCGAGCACGTTTAAGAGAAAAAGTTTTGACGCTTATCACAGGGACACTTGTAAAACTGATGTGTTCAGATTTATCTCGTTTTGGTCTAAAACAGCTTGTTTCGTTGTATTAAGCACGAATACATGCTTTTCGCGCAGTTATGAAAGGAAAAGTTTTGACGCGTATCACACGGTCACTTGTAAAACCGATGTGCTCAGATCTAGCTCGTTTCGGTCTAAAACAGCTTGTTTGTTTTATTAAGCTCGAATACATGCTTTTCGCGCAGTTATAAGAGAAAAAGTTATGACGAGTATCACATGGAGACTTGTAAAACCGATGTGTTCAGATTTAGCTGGTTTCGCTCTAAAACAGCTTGCTTCGTTTTTTTAGCACGAATACATGCTTTTCGCGCAGTTAAGAGAGAAAAAGTTTTGACGCGTATCACACGGACACTTGCAAAACCGATGTGTTTAGATCTAGCTCGTTTCGGTCTAAATCAGCTTGTCTCGTTGTTTTAAGCACGAATACATGCTTTAAAGCAGTCGCGGATTTATTATGCAATGTTCTTTGTGACATAACAAATATTGTGTTTTCTACAGGGACATTTCCGGATAACATGAAAATTGCTAGGATCGTCGTCTTGCATAAAGGTGGCGCAACTGATTGCATTACTAATTACCGGGCGATATCCATACTTCCAGTTTTTTCTAAAATTATTGAAAAAGCCTTAAATTCCAGAATAACTGGACACATGCAAAAACATAACCTTATATCCCCGAATCAGTATGGTTTTCAAAGGGGTAAATCCACTGAATCTGCGTTACTTGAAATACGTGATAAAATTGTTGCCAATATAGAAAACCAACAATACATAATAGGCTTATTTTTAGACTTTAATAAAGCATTTGATTCAATTAAACATGACATACTTTTTTTCCAAATTACCCTTTTATGGAATTAGAGGCATTGCTTTAGACTTATTGCGCAGCTATCTATCCCACCGCTCCCAATTTGTGGAAATCAACCGCATAAAATCAGATTTAGCAGACATTAGGTACGGCGTTCTGCAGGGTTCTATTATAGGTCCTACGATTTTCCTGCTTTCTATCAATGATATCGTGGCAATACCAGAAACACCCGTTATTGTGTTATATGCCGATGATACAAACGTTTTTTTCTCCTCTGATAACATCTCTACTCTAATTCCTCTTATTAACAACTGGTTAGATTCTCTTTCAGCATGGTTATCAGCTAATCAGTTGAGCCTAAATGTTAAAAAAACAAAGTATATTGTTTTTACTCCTATTAATAAGCCAGTTAATTTCGCATCTTCTTTAATATTTCAATCTCAACCACATGAAAGGGTTTCCCAGTACAAGTTCTTGGGTGTATTCTTCCATGAAAATCTACGGTGGACGCATCACGTAAGTCACATTAAACGTAGCATAGCACGATTAATTGGTATGCTCATTAAGCATCGCACGCTGTTACCTTTAAAACTTAAACGTCAGTTATACTTTTCTACTATTCATTCTAGATTACACTATTGTCTACCTATCTGGGGCGTCAGTTCTAGGGCTAACTTGGAAACTCTATTCCGAATGCAGAAAAAGTGCCTTCGTATCATTCATAGCCTCTCGATGTACGAACATACCTCTGAGGACTTTCACCAGGACAATATTTTGACTGTCACTAATCTATATAAACAAAAGTTATCCGAGAAGCATTTTTAGAATTCATAAGTGATTGTGATACCTTTTTTCTATATATACTAATACCACAACTAACTACATCTTAAGAGCTAGTAGATTAGGGTAAAACTAGAACAAACTACGGCAATCAGCTTTTACAGTGGCAGATTCCTAATTTACTTAATAGTGAGCATGCTTTATTTGATATCATGTAAGATTCCTCAACCATTTCAATATTCAAAAAGAAATCAAAACTATATTTTTCCAACAATTGACTTTTGGCCTTTCTGTATCTTTATTTCTTCATTAGCATTATTTATACCTATTAAGTTGCATTGACTTATTGTATGTATAATTGTGTCTATTGTATATATAAGTATGTAAATGTGTGTATTATGTGTATATATGTATACATTTTTTTAGCACTGTTGTCTGCTGTGCTCGTGTCCCCAGGGGCCTAGTAAGGCGGGTATAGTCTCGCCTTTTGCTCCGGCGCCATGACAATCTTGTATTGTCAGAATTATAATAAACTTCAACTTCAAACTTCGCGAAGTTATGACAGAAAAAGTTTTGACGCTTATCACATGGACACTTGCAAAACCGATGTGTTTAGATTTAGCTCGTTTGGGTCTAAAACAGCTTGTTTTGTTGTTTTAGCACGAATACATGCTTTTCGCGCAGTTAAGAGAGAAAATGTTTTGACACGTATCACATGGACACTTGTAAAACCGATGTGTTCAGATCTAGCTGGTTTCGGTCTAAAACAGCTTGTTTCGTTGTATTAAGCACGAATACATGCTTTTCGCGCAGTTATAAGAGAAAAAGTTTCCACGCGTATCGCGGAGACACTTGTAAAACCGATGTGTTCATATCTAAATCCTATTGTTCTAAAACAGCTTGTTTCGTTGTATTAAGCACGAATACATGCTTTTCGCGCAGTTATGAGAGAAAAAGTTTTGACGCGTATCACACGGTCACTTGTAAATCCGATGTGTTCATATCTAGCTCGTTTTGGTGTAAAACAGCTTGTTTCGTTGTATTAAGCACGAATACATGCTTTTCGTGCAGTTATGAGAAAACGTTCTGACGCGTATCACATGGACACTTGTAAAATCGATGTGCTCAGATTTAGCTCGTTTCGGTCTAAAACAGCTTGTTTCGTTGTATTAAGCACGAATACATGCTTTTCGCGCAGTTATGAGAGAAAACGTTTTGACGCGTATCACATGAACACTTGTAAAACCGATGTGTTCAGATTTAACTCGCTTCGGTCTAAAACAGCTTGTTTCGTTGTTTTAACAAGAATACATGCTTTTTGCGCAGTTATGAGAGAAAAAGTTTTGACGCGTATCACACGGACACTTGTAAAACCGGTGTTCATATCTAGCTCCATTTGGTCTAAAACAGCTTGTTTTGTTGTATTAAACACGAATACATGCTTTGCGCGCAGTTTTAAGAGAAAAAGTTTTGACGCGTATCACAGGGACACGTATAACCGATGTGTTCAGATTTAGCTCTTTTCGGTGTAAAGCAGCTTCTTTCGTTGCATTAAGCACGAATACATGCTTTTCGCTGTTATGAGAAAAAGTTTTGACGCGTATCGCACGGTCACTTGTAAAACCGACGTGTTCATATCTAGCTCTTTTTGGTGTAAAACAGCTTGTTTTTGTTTCGTTGTATTAGGCACGAATACATGCTTTTCGCGCAGTTATTAGAAAAAGTTTTGCCGCGTATCACATGGACACTTGTAAAACTGATGTGTTCAGATTTAACTCGTTTCAGTCTAAAACAGCTCGTTTCGTTGTTTTAAGCACGAATACATGGTTTTCGCGCAGTTATAAGAGAAAAAGTTATGACGAGTATCACATGTACACTTGCAAAACCGATGTGTTTAGATCTAGCTCGTTTCGTCTAAATCAGCTTGTCTCGTTGTTTTAAGCACGAATACATGCTTTAAAGCAGTCGCGGATTTATTATGCAATGTTCTTTGTGACATAACAAATATTGTGTTTTCTACAGGCACATTTCCGGATAACATGAAAATTGCTAGGATCGTCGTCTTGCATAAAGGTGGCGCAACTGACTGCATTACTAATTACCGGGCGATATCCATACTTCCAGTTTTTTCTAAAATTATTGAAAAAGCCTTAAATTCCAGAATAACTGGACACATGCAAAACATAACCTTATATCCCCGAATCAGTATGGATTTCAAAGGGGTAAATCCACTGAATCGGCGTTACTTGAAATACGTGATAAAATTGTTGCCAATATAGAAAACCAACAATACCTAATAGGCTTATTTTTAGACTTTAATAAAGCATTTGATTCAATTAAACATGACATACTTTTTTTCCAAATTACCCTTTTATGGAATTAGAGGCATTGCTTTAGACTTATTGCGTAGATATCTATCTCACCGCTCCCAATGTGTGGAAAGCAACCGCATAAAATCAGATTTAGCAGACATTAGGTACGGCGTTCTGCAGGGTTCTATTATAGGTCCTACGATTTTCCTGCTTTATATCAATGATATCGTGGCAATACCAGAAACACCCGTTATTGTGTTATATGCCGATGATAAAAACGTTTTTTTCTCCTCTGATAACATCTCTACTCTAATTCCTCTTATTAACAACTGGTTAGATTCCCTTTCAGCATGGTTATCGGCTAATCAGTTGAGCCTAAATGTTAAAAAAACAAAGTATATTGTTTTTACTCCTATTAATAAGCCAGTTAATTTCGCATCTTCTTTAATATTTCAATCTCAACCACTTGAAAGGGTTTCCTAGTACAAGTTCTTGGGTGTATTCTTCCATGAAAATCTACGGTGGACGCATCACGTAAGTCACATTAAACGTAGCATAGCACAATTAATTGGTATGCTCATTAAGCATCGCACGCTGTTACCTTTAAAACTTAAAGGTCAGTTATACTTTTCTACTAATCATTCTAGATTACACTATTGTCTACTGATCTGGGGCGTCGCTCCTAGGGCTGGAAACTCTATTCCGAATGCAGAAAAAGTGTCTTCGTTTTATTCATAACCTCTCGATGTACGAACATACCTCTGAGTACTTTCACCAGGACAATATTTTGAGTGTCACTAATCTATATAAACAAAAGTCATCCGAAAAAGCATTTTTAGAAATTCATAAGTAATCGTGATAACTTTTTTTCTATATATACTAATACCACATCTAACTACACCTTATGAGCTAGAAACTTTATTAAGGTTAAAACTAGAACAAACTACGGCAATCAGCTATTACAGTGGCAGATTCCTAATTTACTTATTAGTGAGCATGCTTTATTTGATATCATGCAAAATTCCTCAACCATTTCAATATTCAAAAAGAAATCAAAACTATATTTATCCAACAATTGACTTTTGGCCTTTCTGTATCTTTATTTCTTCATTTGCATTATTTATACCTATTAAGTTGCATTGACTTATTGTATGTATAATTGTGTCTATTGTATATATAAGTATGTATATGTGTGTATTATGTGTATATATATATATACATTTTTTTTAGCACTGTTGTCTGCTGTGCTCGTGTCCCCAGGGGCCTAGTAAGGCGGGTATAGTCTCGCCTTTTGCTCCGGCGCCATGACAATCTTGTATTGTCAGAATTATAATGAACTTCAACTTCAAACTTCGCGAAGTTATGACAGAAAAAGTTTTGACGCTTATCACATGGACACTTGCAAAATTGATGTGTTTAGATTTAGCTCGTTTGGGTCTAAAACAGCTTGTTGCGTTGTTTTAGCACGAATACATGCTTTTCGCGCAGTTATGAAAGAAAAAGTTTTGACGGGTATCACATGGACACTTGCAAAACCGATGTGTTCAGATCTAGCTGGCTTCGGTCTAAAACAGCTTGTTTCGTTGTATTAAGCACGAATACATGCTTTTCGCGCAGTTATAAGAGAAAAAGTTTTGACGCGTATCACAGGGACACTTGTAAAACCGATGTGTTCATATCTAGATCCTTTTGGTCTAAAACAGCTTGTTTCGTTGTATTAAGCACGAATACATGCTTTTCGCGCTGTTAAGAGAGAAAAAGTTTTGACGCGTATCTCACGGACACTTGCAAAGCCGATGTGTTTAGATCTAGCTCGTTTCGGTCTAAATCAGCTTGTCTCGTTGTTTTAAGCACGAATACATGCTTTAAAGCAGTCGCGGATTGATTATGCAATGTTCTTTGTGACATAACAAATATTGTGTTTTCTACAGGGACATTTCCGGATAACATGAAAATTGCTAGGATCGTCGTCTTGCATAAAGGTGGCGCAACTGATTGCATTACTAATTACCGGGCGATATCTATACTTCCAGTTTTTTTCTAAAATTTTTGAAAAAGCCTTAAATTCCAGAATAACTGGACACATGCAAAAACATAACCTTATATCCCCGAATCAGTATGGTTTTCAAAGGGGTAAATCCACTGAATCTGCGTTACTTGAAATACGTGATAAACTTGTTGCCAATATAGAAAACCAACAATACATAATAGGCTTATTTTTAGACTTTAATAAAGCATTTGATTCAATTAAACATGACATACTTTTTTTCCAAATTACCCTTTTATGGAATTAGAGGCATTGCTTTAGACTTATTGCGTAGCTATATATCCCACCGCTCCCAGTTTGTGGAGATCAACCGCATAAAATCAGATTTAGCAGACATTAGGTACGGCGTTCTGCAGGGTTCTATTATAGGTCCTACGATTTTCCTACTTTATATCAATGATATCGTGGCAATACCAGAAACACCCGATATTGTGTTATATGCCGATGATACAAACGTTTTTTTCTCCTCTGATAACATCTCTACTCTAATTCCTCTTAATAACAACTGGTTAGATTCCCTTTCAGCATGGTTGTCTGCTAATCACTTGAGCCTAAATGTTAAAAAAACAAAGTATATTGTTTTTACTCCTAATATTAAGCCAGTTAATTTCGTATCTTCTTTATTATTTCAATCTCAACCACTTGAAAGGGTTTCCCAGTACAAGTTCTTGGGTGTATTCTTCCATGAAAATCTACGGTGGACGCATCACGTAAGTCACATTAAACGTAGCATAGCACAATTATATGGTATGCTCAATAAGCATCGCACGCTGTTACCTTCAAAACTTAAACGTCAGTTATACTTTTCTACTATTCATTCTAGATTACACTATTGTCTACTTATCTGGGGCGTCACTTCTAGGGCTAAGTTTGAAACTATTCCGAATGCAGAAAAAGTGTCTTCGTATCATTCATAACCTCTCGATGTACGAACATACCTCAGAGTACTTTCACCAGGACCATATTTTGAGTGTCACTAATCTATATAAACAAAAGTTATCCGAAAATGCATTTTTAGAATTCATAAGTAATCGTGATAACTTTTTTCTATATATACTAATACCACAACTAACTACACCTTAGGAGCTAGAAACTTTATTAAGGTTAAAACTACAACAAACTACGGCAATCAGCTTTTACAGTGGCAGATTCCTAATTTACCTAATAGTGAGCATGCTTTATTTGATATCATGCAAGATTCCTCAACCATTTCAATATTCAAAAAGAAATCAAAACTATATTTTTCCAACAATTGACTTTTGGCCTTTCTGTATCTTTATTTCTTCATTTGCATTATTTATACCTATTAAGTTGCATTGACTTATCGTATGTATAATTGTGTCTATTGTATATATAAGTATGTATATGTGTGTATTATGTGTATATATGTATACATTTTTTTAGCACTGTTGTCTGCTGTGCTCGTGTCCCCAGGGGCCTAGTAAGGCGGGTATAGTCTCACCTTTTGCTCCGGCGCCATGACAATCTTGTATTGTCAGAATTATAATAAACTTCAACTTCAAACTTCGCGAAGTTATGACAGAAAAAGGTTTGACGCTTATCACATAGACTCCTGCAAAACCGATGTGTTTAGATTTAGCTCGTTTGGGTCTAAAACAGCTTGTTTCGTTGTTTTAGCACGAATACATGCTTTTCGCGCAGTTATGAGAGAAAAAGTTTTGACGCGTATCACATGGACACTTGTCAAACCGATGCGTTCATATCTAGATCCTTTTGGTCTAAAACAGCTTGTTTCGTTGTATTAAGCACGAATACATGCTTTTCGCGCAGTTATAAGAGAAAAAGTTTTGACGCGTATCACATGGACACTTGTAAAACCAATGTGTTCAGATTTAACTCGTTTCGGTCTAAAACAGCTTGTTTCGTTGTTTTAGGCACGAATACATGCTTTTCGCTCAGTTATGAGAGAAAAAATTTTGACGCGTATCACACGGACACTTGTAAAACCGAAGGGTTCAGATTTAGCTCATTTCGGTCTAAAACAGCTTGTCTCGTTCTATTAAGCACGAATACTTGCTTTTCGCGCAGTTATGAGAAAACGTTTTGACGCGTATCACACTGACACTTGTAAACCAACGTTCAGATTTAACATGTTTCGGTCTAAAACAGCTTGTTGCGTTGTTTAATTCACGAATACATGCTTTTCGCGCAGTTATGAGAGAAAAATTTTTGACGCGTATCACTCGGACTCGCAAAACAGATGTGTTTAGATCTAGCTCGTTTCGGTCTAAAACAGCTTGTCTCGTTGTATTCAGCACGAATACATGCTTTTCGCAGTTATGAGAGAAAAAGTTTTGACGCGTATCGCACGGTCACTTGTAAAACCGACGTGTTCATATCTAGCTCGTTTTGGTGTAAAACAGCTTGTTTTTGTTACGTTGTATTAAGCACAAATACATGCTTTTCGCGCAGTTATTAGAAAAAGTTTTGCCGCGTATCACATGGACACTTGTAAAACCGATGTGTTCAGATTTAACTCGTTTCAGTCTAAAACAGCTTGTTTCGTTGTTTTAAGCACGAATACATGGTTTCCGCGCAGTTATAAGAGAAAAAGTTATGACGCGTATCACAGGGACACGTATAACCGATGTGTTCAGATTTAGCTCTTTTCGGTGTAAAGCAGCTTCTTTCGTTGTATTAAGCACGAATACATGCTTTTCGCAGTTATGAGAGAAAAAGTTTTGACGCGTATCGCACGGTCACTTGTAAAACCGACGTGTTCATATCTAGCTCGTTTTGGTGTAAAACAGCTTGTTTTTGTTTCGTTGTATTAAGCACGAATACATGCTTTTCGCGCAGTTATTAGAAAAAGTTTTGCCGCGTATCACATGGACACTTGTAAAACCGATGTGTTCAGATTTAACTCGTTTCAGTCTAAAACAGCTTGTTTCGTTGTTTTAGGCACGAATACATGGTTTTCGCGCAGTTATAAGAGAAAAAGTTATGACGAGTATCACATGGACACTTGTAAAACCGATGTGTTCAGATTTAGCTCGTTTCGGTCTAAATCAGCTTGTTTCGTTGTTTTAAGCACGAATACATGCTTTAAAGCAGTCGCGGATTTATTATGCAATGTTCTTTGTGACATAACAAATATTGTGTTTTCTACAGGCACATTTCCGGATAACATGAAAATTGCTAGGATCGTCGTCTTGCATAAAGGTGGCGCAACTGATTGCATTACTAATTACCGGGCGATATCCATACTTCCAGTTTTTTCTAAAATTATTGAAAAAGCCTTAAATTCCAGAATAACTGGACACATGCAAAAACATAACCTTATATCCCCGAATCAGTATGGTTTTCAAAGGGGTAAATCCACTGAATCTGCGTTACTTGAAATACGTGATAAAATTGTTGCCAATATAGAAAACCAACAATACATAATAGGCGCATTTTTAGACTTTAATAAAGCATTTGATTCAATTAAACATGACATACTTTTTTTCCTAGTTACCCTTTTATGGAATTAGAGGCATTGCTTTAGACTTATTGCGTAGCTATCTATCCCACCGCTCCCAATTTGTGGAAATCAACCGCATAAAATCAGATTAATCAGATTTAGCAGAGATTAGGTACGGCGTTCTGCAGGGTTCTATTATAGGTCCTACGATTTTCCTGCTTTGTATCAATGATGTCGTGGCAATACCAGAAACACCCGTTATTGTGTTATATGCCGATGATACAAACGTTTTTTTCTCCTCTGATAACATCTCTACTCTAATTCCTCTTATTAACAACTGGTTAGATTCCCTTTCAGCATGGTTATCGGCTAATCAGTTGAGCCTAAATGTTAAAAAAACAAAGTATATTGTTTTTACTCCTATTATTAAGCCAGTTAATTTCGCATCTTCTTTAATATTTCAATCTCAACCACTTGAAAGGGTTTCCCAGTACAAGTTCTTGGGTGTAATCTTCCATGAAAATCTACGGTGGACGCATCACGTAAGTCACAATAAACGTAGCATAGCACGATTAATTGGTATGCTCATTAAGCATCGCACGCTGTTACCTTTAAAACTTAAACGTCAGTTATACTTTTCTACTATTCATTCTAGATTACACTATTGTCTACTTATCTGGGGCGTCACTTCTAGGGCTAACTTGGAAACTCTGTTCCGAATGCAGAAAAAGTGTCTTCGTATTATTCATAACCTCTCGATGTACGAACATACCTCGGAGTACTTTCACGAGGACAATATTTTGAGTGTCACTAATCTATATAAACAAAAGTTATCCGAAAAAGCATTTTTAGAATTCATAAGTAATTGTGATAACTTTTTTTCTATATATACTAATACCAAAACAAACTACACCTTAAGAGCTAGGAACTTTATTAAGGTTAAAACTAGAACAAACTACGGCAATCAGCTTTTACAGTGGCAGATTCCTAATTTACCTAATAGTGAGCATGCTTTATTTGATATCATGCAAGATTCCTCAACCATTTCAATATTCAAAAAGAAATCAAAACTATATTTTTCCAACAATTGACTTTTGGCCTTTCTGTATCTTTATTTCTTCATTTGCATTATTTATACCTATTAAGTTGCATTGACTTATCGTATGTATAATTGTGTCTATTGTATATATAAGTATGTATATGTGTGTATTATGTGTATATATGTATACATTTTTTTTAGCACTGTCGTCTGCTGTGCTCGTGTCCCCAGGGGCCTAGAAAGGAGGGTATAGTCTCGCCTTTTGCTCCGGCGCCATGACAATCTTGTATTGTCAGAATTATAATAAACTTCAACTTCAAACTTCGCGAAGTTATGACAGAAAAAGGTTTGACGCTTATCACATAGACTCTTGCAAAACCGATGTGTTTAGATTTAGCTCGTTTGGGTCTAAAACAGCTTGTTTCGTTGTTTTAGCACGAATACATGCTTTTCGCGCAGTTATGAGAGAAAAAGTTTTGACGCGTATCACATGGACACTTGCAAAACCGATGTGTTCAGATCTAGCTGGTTTCGGTCTAAAACAGCTTGTTTCGTTATATTAAAAACGAATACATGCTTTTCGCGCAGTTATAAGAGAAAAAGTTTTGACGCGTATCACAGGGACACTTGTCAAACCGATGCGTTCATATCTAGATCCTTTTGGTCTAAAACAGCTTGTTTCGTTGTATTAAGCACGAATACATGCTTTTCGCGCAGTTATAAAAGAAAAAGTTTTGACGCGTATCACACGGTCACTAGTAAATCCGATGTGTTCATATCTAGCTCGTTTTGGTGTAAAACAGCTTGTTTCGTTCTATTAAGCAGCAATACATGCTTTTCGTGCAGTTATGAGAAAAAGTTTTGAAGCGTGTCACATGGACACTTGTAAAGCCGATGTGTTCAGTTTAGCTTGTTTCGGTCTAAAACAGCTTGTTTCGTTGTATTTAGAACGAATACATGCTTTTCGCGCAGTTATGAGAGAAAAAGTTTTGACGCGTATCACAGGGACACTTGTAAAACCGATGTGTTCAGATCTAGCTCGTTTTGGTCTAAAACAGCTTGTTTCGTTGTATGAAGCACGAATACATGCTTTTCGCCCCGTTATGAGACAAAAAAATAGACGCGTATCACATGGACACTTGTAAAACCGATGTGTTCATATCTAGCTCGCTTCGGCCTAAAACAGCTTGTTTTGTTGTATTAAGCACGAATACATGCTTTGCGCGCAGTTTTAAGAGAAAAAGTTTTGACGCGTATCACAGGGACATGTATAACCGATGTGTTCAGATTTTGCTCTTTTCGGTGTAAAACAGCTTGTTTCGTTGTATGAAGCTCGAATACATGCTTTTCGCAGTTATGAGAGAAAAAGTTTTGACGCGTATCGCACGGTCACTTGTAAAACCAACGTGTTCATATCTAGCTCGTTTTGGTGTAAAACAGCTTGTTTTTGTTTCGTTGTATTAAGCAAGAATACATGCTTTTCGCGCGGTTATTAGAAAAAGTTTTGATGCGTATCACATGGACACTTGTAAAACCAATGTGTTCAGATTTAACTCGTTTCGGTCTAAAAAAGCTTGTTTCGTTGTTTTAGGCACGAATACATGCTTTTCGCGCAGTTATGAGAGAAAAAATTTTGACGCGTATCACACGGACACTTGTAAAACCGATGGGTTCAGATTTAGCTCATTTCGGTCTAAAACAGCTTGTTTCGTTCTATTAAGCACGAATACTTGCTTTTCGCGCAGTTATGAGAAAACGTTTTGACGCGTATCACACTGACACTTGTAAACCAATGTTCAGATTTAACTTGTTTCGGTCTAAAACAGCTTGTTTCGTTGTTTAATTCACGAATACATGCTTTTCGCGCAGTTATGAGAGAAAAAGTTTTGACGCGTATCACTCGGACTCGCAAAACAGATGTGTTTAGATCTAGCTCGTTTCGGTCTAAAACAGCTTGTCTCGTTGTATTCAGCAGGAATACATGCGTTTCGCGCAGTTATGAGAGGAAAATTTTTGACGCGTATCACACGGACACTTGTAAAACCGATGTGTTCAGATCTAGCTCGTTTTGGTCTAAAACAGCTTGTTTCGTTGTATTAAGCACGAATACATGCTTTTCGCGCAGTTTGAGAAAACGTTTTCACGCGTACCACATGGACACTTGTAAAACCGATGTGTTCAGATTTACTCGCTTCGGTCTAAACAGCTTGTTTTGTTGTATTAAGCACGAATACATGCTTTGCGCGCAGTTTTAAGAGAAAAACTTTTGACGCGTATCACAGGGACACGTATAACCGATGTGTTCAGATTTAGCTCTTTTCGGTGTAAAGCAGCTTCTTTCGTTGTATTAAGCACGAATACATGCTTTTCGCAGTTATGAGAGAAAAAGTTTTGACGCGTATCGCACGGTCACTTGTAAAACCGACGTGTTCATATCTAGCTCGTTTTGGTGTAAAACAGCTTGTTTTTGTTTCGTTGTATTAAGCACGAATACATGCTTTTCGCGCAGTTATTAGAAAATGTTTTGCCGCGTATCACATGGACACTTGTAAAACCGATGTGTTCAGATTTAACTCGTTTCAGTCTAAATCAGCTTGTTTCGTTGTTTTAAGCACGAATACATGCTTTAAAGCAGTCGCGGATTTATTATGCAATGTTCTTTGTGACATAACAAATATTGTGTTTTCTACAGGCACATTTCCGGATAACATAAAAATTGCTAGGATCGTCGTCTTGCATAAAGGTGGCGCAACTGATTGCATTACTAATTACCGGGCGATATCCATACTTCCAGTTTTTTCTAAAATTATTGAAAAAGCCCTAAATTCCAGAATAACTGGACACATGCAAAAACATAACCTTATATCCCCGAATCAGTATGGTTTTCAAAGGGGTAAATCCACTGAATCTGCGTTACTTGAAATACGTGATAAAATTGTTGCCAATATAGAAAACCAACAATACATAATAGGCGCATTTTTAGACTTTAATAAAGCATTTGATTCAATTAAACATGACACACTTTTTTTCCTAGTTACCCTTTTATGGAATTAGAGGCATTGCTTAAGACTTATTGCGCAGCTATCTATCCCACCGCTCCCAATTTGTGGAAATCAACCGCATAAAATCAGATTAATCAGATTTAGCAGACATTAGGTACGGCGTTCTGCAGGGTTCTAATATAGGTCCTACGATTTTCCTGCTTTCTATCAATGATATCGTGGCAATACCAGAAACACCCGTTATTGTGTTATATGCCGATGATACAAACGTTTTTTTCTCCTCTGATAACATCTCTACTCTAATTCCTCCTATTAACAACTGGTTAGATTCCCTTTCAGCATGGTTATCGGCTAATCAGTTGAGCCTAAATGTTAAAAAAACAAAGTATATTGTTTTTACTCCTATTAATAAGCCAGTTAATTTCGCATCTTCTTTAATATTTCAATCTCAACCACTTGAAAGGGTTTCCCAGTACAAGTTCTTGGGTGTATTCTTCCATGAAAATCTACGGTGGACGCATCACGTAAGTCACATTAAACGTAGCATAGCACGATTAATTGGTATGCTCATTAAGCATCGCACGCTGTTACCTTTAAAACTTAAACGTCAGTTATACTTTTCTACTATTCATTCTAGATTACACTATTGTCTACTTATCTGGGGCGTCACTTCTAGGGCTAACTTGGAAACTCTGTTCCGAATGCAGAAAAAGTGTCTTCGTATTATTCATAACCTCTCGATGTACGAACATACCTCGGAGTACTTTCACGAGGACAATATTTTGAGTGTCACTAATCTATATAAACAAAAGTTATCCGAAAAAGCATTTTTAGAATTCATAAGTAATTGTGATAACTTTTTTTCTATATATACTAATACCAGAACTAACTACACCTTAAGAGCTAGAAACTTTATTAAGGTTAAAACTAGAACAAACTACGGCAATCAGCTTTTACAGTGGCAGATTCCTAATTTACCTAATAGTGAGCATGCTTTATTTGATATCATGCAAGATTCCTCAACCATTTCAATATTCAAAAAGAAATCAAAACTATATTTTTCCAACAATTGACTTTTGGCCTTTCTGTATCTTTATTTCTTCATTTGCATTATTTATACCTATTAGGTTGCATTGACTTATCGTATGTATAATTGTGTCTATTGTATATATAAGTATGTATATGTGTGTATTATGTGTATATATGTATACATTTTTTTTAGCACTGTTGTCTGCTGTGCTCGTGTCCCCAGGGGCCTAGTAAGGCGGGTATAGTCTCGCCTTTTGCTCCGGCGCCTTGACAATCTTGTATTGTCAGAATTATAATAAACTTCAACTTCAAACTTCGCGAAGTTATGACAGAAAAAGGTTTGACGCTTATCACATAGACTCTTGCAAAACCGATGTGTTTAGATTTAGCTCGTTTGGGTCTAAAACAGCTTGTTTCGTTGTTTTAGCACGAATACATGCTTTTCGCGCAGTTATGAGAGAAAAAGTTTTGACGCGTATCACATAAACACTTGCAAAACCGAGGTGTTCAGATCTAGCTGGTTTCGGTCTAAAACAGCTTGTTTCGTTGTATTAAACACGAATACATGCTTTTCGCGCAGTTATAAGAGAAAAAGTTTTGACGCGTATCACAGGGACATCTGTAAAACCGATGTGTTTATATTTAGCTCGTTTCGGTCTAAAACAGCTTGTTTCGTTGTATTAAGAACGAATACATGCTTTTCGCGCAGTTATGAGAAAACTTTTTGACGCGTATCACTCAGACTCGCAAAACCGATATGTTTAGATCTAGCTCGTTTCGGTCTAAAACAGCTTGTCTCGTTGTATTAAGCACAAATACATCCTTTTCGCGCAGTTATGAGAGGAAAAGTTTTGACGCGTATCACACGGACACTTGTAAAACTGATGTGTTCAGATCTAGCTCGTTTTGGTCTAAAACAGCTTGTTTTTTGTATTAAGCACGAATACATGCTTTTCGTGCAGTTATGAGACAAAAAGTTTTGACGCGGTTCACATGGACACTTTTAAAACCGATGTGTTCAGATTTAACTCGCTTCGGTCTAAAACAGCTTGTTTCGTTGTTTTAAGCAAGAATACATGCTTTTCGCGCAGTTATGAGAGAAAAAGTTTTGACGCGTATCACACGAACACTTGTAAAACCGGTGTTCATATCTAGCTCGCTTCGGTCTAAAACAGCTGGTTTTGTTGTATTAAGCACGAATACATGCTTTGCGAGCAGGTTTAAGAGAAAAAGTTTTGACGCTTATCACAGGGACACTTGTAAAACTGATGTGTTCAGATTTATCTCGTTTTGGTCTAAAACAGGTTGTTTAGTTGTATTAAGCACGAATACTTGCCTTTCGCGCAGTTATGAGAGAAAAAAGTTTGAGGCGTATCACACGGTCATTTGTAAAACCGATGTGCTCAGATCTAGCTCGTTTCGGTCTAAAACAGCTTGTTTGTTTTATTAAGCTCGAATACATGCTTTTCGCGCAGTTATAAGAGAAAAAGTTATGACGAGTATCACATGGAGAATTGTAAAACCGATGTGTTCAGATTTAGCTGGTTTCGCTCTAAAACAGCTTGCTTCTTTTTTTAGCACGCGTACATGCTTTTCGCGCAGTTAAGAGAGAAAAAGTTTTGACGCGTATCACACGGACACTTGCAAAACCGATGTGTTTAGATCTAGCTCGTTTCGGTCTAAATCAGCTTGTCTCGTTGTTTTAAGCACGAATACATGCTTTAAAGCAGTCGCGGATTCATTATGCAA
Source organism: Amblyomma americanum (assembly GCF_052857255.1). Taxonomy (NCBI): domain Eukaryota; kingdom Metazoa; phylum Arthropoda; class Arachnida; order Ixodida; family Ixodidae; genus Amblyomma; species Amblyomma americanum. Next base: position 102,938 of record NW_027526644.1, on the reverse strand, counting down.
TGTTCTTTGTGACATAACAAATATTGTGTTTTCTACAGGGACATTTCCGGATAACATGAAAATTGCTAGGATCGTCGCCTTGCATAAAGGTGGCGCAACTGATTGCATTACAAATTACCGGGCGATATCCATACTTCCAGTTTTTTCTAAAATTATTGAAAAAGCCTTAAATTCCAGAATAACTGGACACATGCAAGAACATAACCTTATATCCCCGAATCAGTGTGGTTTTCAAAGGGGTAAATCCACTGAATCTGCGTTACTTGAAATACGTGATAAAATTGTTGCCAATATAGAAAACCAACAATACATAATAGGCTTATTTTTAGACTTTAAAAAAGCATTTGATTCAATTAAACATGACATACTTTTTTCCAAATTACCCTTTTATGGAATTAGAGGCATTGCTTTAGACTTATTGCGCAGCTATCTATCCCACCGCTCCCAATTTGTGCAAATCAACCGCATAAAATCAGATTTAGCACACATTAGGTACGGCGTTCTGCAGGGTTCTATTATAGGTCCTACGATTTTCCTGCTTTCTATCAATGATATCATGGCAATACCAGAAACACCCGTTATTGTGTTATATGCCGATGATACAAACGTTTTTTCTCCTCTGATAACATCTCTACTCTAATTCCTCTTATTAACAACTGGTTAGATTCCCTTTCAGCATGGTTATCGGCTAATCAGTTGAGCCTAAATGTTAAAAAACAAAGTATATTGTTTTTACTCCTATTAATAAGCCAGTTAATTTCGCATCTTCTTTAATATTTCAATCTCAACCACTTGAAAGGGTTTCCCAGTACAAGTTCTTGGGTGTATTCTTCCATGAAAATCTACGGTGGACGCATCACGTAAGTCACATTAAACGTAGCATAGCACGAATTATTGGTATGCTCATTAAGCATCGCACGCTGTTACCTTTAAAACTTAAACGTCAGTTATACTTTTCTACTATTCATTCTATATTACACTATTGTCTACCTATCTGGGGCGTCACTTCTAGGGCTAACTTGGAAACTCTATTCCGAATGCAGAAAAAGTGTCTTCGTATCATTCATAACCTCTCGATGTACGAACATACCTCAGAGTTCTTTCACCAGGACAATATTTTGAGTGTCACTAATCTATATAAACAAAAGTTATCCGAAAAAGCATTTTTAGAATTCATAAGTAATCGTGATAACTTTTTTTATATATACTAATACCACAACTAACTACACCTTAGGAGCTAGAAACTTTATTAAGGTTAAAACTAGAACAAACTACGGCAATCAGCTTTTACAGTGGCAGATTCCAAATTTACTTAATAGTGAGCATGCTTTATTTGATATCATGCAAGATTCCTCAACCATTTCAATATTCAAAAAGAAATCAAAACTATATTTATCCAACAATTGACTTTTGGCCTTTCTGTATCTTTATTTCTTCATTTGCACTATTTATACCTATTAAGTTGCATTGACTTATTAGTTAGTTAGTTATATTGATTTTAATGGCGCAAAAGCAACTTAGGCTATGATGCGCCAAACACACGGTTAGAGCTTTTGTTAAAGGTTAGGCTTTTTATATCTAAAGTTTGTATAAAACATTGGCTTCTCTGAGAAATTTAAAAATGCTAGAAAAATCAACCATTGCTTGATCTCCTAAAAGTAACATGGGGTGTAGTGGGATGTATTCATTGTACAATGTTGTGAAATATTTTTTCCTCAGTTCCAGTTTTTTGCATACAATTAAAATGTGGTTTACCGTGAGTTCATCGCCACACATTTCGCGGAGATGTTTGCCTTTTTTTGTCAGTAAGAAGTTGTGAGTAAGGTGTGTGTGTCCAATGCGTAGTCGACACAAAATAACTTCTATGAAACGCTCCTGATGTGTACATGATCTCCATTCTCCCAGAACAGGTTTTATAAAATGTAGTTTGTTGTTTGTTTGTTCGTCCCATGCAATCTGCCACTTATTCCTGAGTTTACTGTGCAGTAATTTAGAAAAATCCCTCTGTGGTATGTTAACTTGTTTTATATGGCCAATTCTAGCTTGTGCTGCGCAAGCATCTGCTCTCTCATTACCTAAAATTCCAACATGGCTAGGGACCCAGCAGATTATAATGTTATGTTTTTGCTTTGTAATTTTAACTATGTTATGTATGATTTTTCCTATTATGGGTTCAGCAGCGTTTGTAGAATGCAGCGCTTTTAGCATACTGAGTGAATCGGTGTAAATGATGCTATTTTTTATGTTTTGTTTTACTATTTGTTCTACAGCTACAAAGATGGCATAACACTCCGCAGTAAATACCGATGCATACTGTGGCAATCGTATCATTTTTTCATTTGTTCCTTGAATTACTGCACTTCCGACATGACTTTCTGTTTTTGAGCCATCAGTGCAAAATTCGGTGTAAGTGTCATATTTTTCTTGTAGTGCAAAGAACTCTTGCAGTATGTGCTCGTGTGGTATTTTCTCTTTGTTTAAGTGTATCAATGTGAAGTCACACACTGAAGGAAGGCTGTACCATGGTGGTAGATATTCATGTCTTTGTGCAATATTAGGTAGGGCGTCCAGCACTGCTAAGTCTTCACATTTATCTTCAAAGCGCATTATTAGTGGCCTGATAAAATGTGGTTTATTATTGAATAATCTCCTAGATGGGCACTTGGTAACAATGGGATAGCAGAGATGTTTAGGGAGAGAACGGGTTTTTAGGATGTACGTGCATGTTAGTGTGACTCTTCTATCCTCTAGTGTGGGCTCATTAGCTTCAACGTAAAGACTCTTTACCGGGGATGTTCTATAAGCTCCAGTTAATAGGCGCAAACCAAGATTATGAACAGGGTCCAGTCGTTTCAAGTAGGATGTTCTTGCCGAACCATATACCACACACCCGTAGTCCAGCTTGGAGCGCACCAAAGAGCGATATCTTTGCAATAGTCATGCTCTATCGGACCCCCACCGTTTTCGCGAGAGTACCTTTAATACATTGAGGGCTTGGGATGCTTTCTTTTTCAGGTTGTTAATGTGTGACAGAAATGTAAGTTTCTTGTCAAAAGTGACGCCTAAAAATTTATGTTCGTGTTTGACTGGCAGTGTGGTTTGATTCAAGCACAGATTGGGATCGACCTGTAGGCCTCGTCGTAATGAGAATAAAACAGCTACTGTTTTTTGAGGGGAGAACTTGAATCCATTTTTCTCTGCCCAAGCAGCCAGTTTATTTAGTGTGATTTGTATTTGTCTCTCGCAGGACAGTATGTTGGAAGAAGTGTATGCTATCTGTATGTCATTTACATAAACTGAATACATTACGGACTTAGGTATTACTTTGGCCAAGGAATTCATTTTTACTATAAAGAGTGTCGTACTTAAAATGCATCCCTGGGGTACGCCATTCTCTTGGGCGAATGTCGTTGATAGAGTTGCTCCCAGACGGACTCTGAATGTGCGGTTAGTCAGGAAGTCGTTCAAGCAGTTCAGCATCCTGCCGCGGATCCCTAGATCTGCTAGGTCATGGAGGATGCCGAACTTCCACGCGGTATCATATGCCTTCTCCAAATCGAAGAAGACACCGATACAGTGCTGTTTGTGGATGAACGCCTCTCGGATGGTGTTTTCTAGGCGGACAAGGTGATCAGTGGTCGAGCATGCTTTCTTAAATCCACATTGATGTAAATCTAAGAGTCGACGAGATTCAAGTGTGAAGGTCAGTCTAATGTTTACTATGCTTTCGAAAGATTTAGCGATGCAGCTTGTGAGGGCTATCGGTCTGTAATTGTTAGTACTTGTTGGATGTTTTCCGGGTTTCAGAAAAGGTGCTATTATTGCTTTCTTCCACTCCTCAGGTATATTCCCAGTTGTCCATATTTTGTTAAAGAAGTTCAACAATGCCTGCACGGCAGCCTCAGAGAGATGGGCGAGCATAGCGTAATGCACTTTATCTGGGCCTGTTGCTGTCTTTATACCACAAGATAATGCCCTGATCAATTCCTGGAGTGTGATGGGTTGATTGTAGTCCTCGTGCATACCTGCTGCAAATGGAAGTTTTTGTTTTTCTGCTATTGCTTTGTACTTCTGGAACGTGTTTGTGTAATTGGACGAACTGGAAACTTCAGCAAAATGCTCACCTAGTATGTTGGCCTCTTCTAATGATGTTTGTGTCCCGGGTGTAGTCAACAGAGGAAATGTGAAAGGGGTATGGTCACTACTGAATCTTCGAACTTTTTCCCACATTTTTTTTTAGGTTATTGAGCTGTTTATAGAGGACACATATTTCTGCCACGAGGATTTCTCGGCATTTCTCCGAACGAATCGCGCTCTGGCCTTGGACCTCTTAAAGGCAATCAAGTTCTCCGCTGTGGGATACCGACGCAGAGAGCCCCAAGCTTTATTTTGTTGTTTTTTTGCCAATGTGCATTCTTGTGTCCACCATACTTTATGTTTTTTGTGTACGAGTCCTGTTGTTTGTGGTATGGCTAGTGTAGCGGCCGATATTATGCATGTAGTAAATATTCTATTAATTTCGTCTATGCTGAGATGTTCACAAAATTCTTTTTCTAGTGTCGCACTTGCTGTAAAAAGTGACCAGTCGGCGAGGTGAAGTTTCCAGCGCCGTGGTCTTGTGGGGATGACTGCAGTAGACGATGAGAGGCTGATGATAATAGGTAGGTGATCACTTCCCAGGGGGTCATTTAAAACATCCCATTTAAAATCGTTAAAAAGCGATGATGATGCGAAAGCTAAATCGAGAAAGCTCATTTTTGCCGAGCTTGGGCAACAATAAGTTGCTTTTCCTGTATTTAAAAGACAGATGTTATTTGAGAGGATAAAATCTTCGATTGTTTTCCCCCTAGAGTCACAGCGCTCGCTTCCCCAAAAAGGGGAGTGAGCGTTAAAATCCCCAACTACCAGATATGGCTCTGGAAGTTCATCTATCAATTCTTCTAGATCATGGACTGTTAATGTAAAATGTGGAGGAATGTATACGGAACAGATTGTTAGTGTTTTATAGCTGACGATGCTGACTGCAACCGCTTCAAGTTTTGTATTGAGCTTGATTTCTCGAGCAGGGACGCCGCTTTGGACGACTATTGCGACGCCTCCTGAGAGTCGATTTGCCTGCTCGCGATCGCGTCTAAAAGTTTGATAATGCTTCAGGATATGTACATCTTGTGGACCAAGATTGGTCTCCTGAAGACATAAAACTATGGGTAACATTGACCCTAAAATATGTGTTATGTCACTATAATTCCGCGTAAGTCCTCTGCAATTCCATTGAATTGAAAAAGCCATGCTTGTGTTTTTGAGTGAAAATAAAAGGAGATTTACTTATGTGGTAGGCCCGTTATGAGGGGCCTGTCTTTTTTCCGCTCAAGAGAGCTGTTCCGCCTCTGTAGTGGAGGCGGAGTGGGTGCTGTATCCCTCACCTCAACCGAGGTGCTGGAGAACCGCGGAGGGCCCGCGGTTGTGTTAGTTTCAGGCCTCTCCCGACGGGGGCAGGTCCTGCGGGATGCAGACCCATGGACCGGCGCTCCCTGCTTTGAGGGTGGCAGAGCAGCCTTCGCTGTCCCTGCCCGGGGCGTGGATGGCCCTGCCACTGGCTCTGTGAAAGCAGCCTCAGCAGGTGCCGTAGAGCTGTGTGGTGCTACGCCCCCGCGCACCACATCAGCGAAGTTGGGTTTTGCTGGGAAAGAGAATGTGTTCGTAAGCGCAAAACGCCTCCTTGCTTCTTTGAATGAAATGTTTTCTTTTGTCTTTATGGTAATTATTTCCTTTTCTTTTTTCCAGGACGGACATGCCCTGGAGTACGCTGCATGGTCTCCTTCGCAGTTTGCGCAGCGCAGTGCTGCGTCACATTCCTCAGAATGCTTGTCTTTCGAAGCGCATTTCGCGCAGGTTTTGCAGCCGCGGCAACTTTGTGAGCCGTGGCCAAACTTTTGACGGTTGAAACATCGGCGGGGATTGGGTATATAATGTCTGACGTTGACTTTCAAGTATCCAACTTCGATTGTTTCTGGCAATGTACTAGTATTAAATGTGAGGACCATGTGTTTGGTATCTATTTCTTTGTTATCCCTGCGGATCTTGATTCGGTGAACGTCGATTACATTCTGGTCGGTAAGGCCTTCAAGCATTTCAGCTTCTGTGATATGAATAAAGTCTGATTCCGAGATTACACCTCGGACTGTGTTTAGAGATCGGTGGGGGGTTACTGAGACAGAGATGTCCCCTATAGACGCAATGTTGGAGAGTTTTGAACACTGAATGCTGTCGCGCAGCTCAAGAAGTAAGTCGCCGCTGGACATTTTTGAGACCTTGTAGCCAGGGCCCAAGGTATCGGTTAAGCATTTTGACACAAGGAATGGGGACATTATTCTTGCCTGTATTCCGTCACTTTCACTGTGGATTACGTGGAACTTTGAAAATGTTTGTCTCTTTTTTGAGAAAAAATCAGCTGCTTCGTTTCGCCCTCTTTTTAGAGAGCGATCAGGTTTGAATAAGGGTGGAGCCATAAAGAAAATTTAGTTATTCGGTCATGGTGCCAGCCACCCACCACGGAGTCCAACAAGGGGACGGGACAGGAACTTGAAAGCAAGTCCTGCCCACGCCAGCTGTACACCTCAACTATAACCAAATATGACTCAACTCAGGGTAGTTGGTCACACAAGGTTAACCCTTGCCGCCAGGAAAACAGGAAAAACCAAGGAGTGAGTAGGATATAGGAGAGTTGTGAGACAGAGATAGGTAAGTGAAAGATGAAGAGGAGGATAGGAAAAGGCGACTGCCGATTCCCCCCGGTCGGGTCAGGCCGGAGGTGCCGTCTGCAGGAAGCTGGGGCCAAAGTGGTGTGTTGCCTTTGCCAAGGGGCCTTAAGTGTCCAAACGCTCGGCATCGGCTCAACCACCAGGATCCCCTTTTCCCCGGACACGGCGATGCCACGCACGGCGAGGCGCGGGTGCTCGGGTCTGTGGTGATGCACAGTTCACCATCATCCCCTTGCGGGGATGTCCCTGCGGGTGCTCGGGAACCCGCGGTGTCGCCACTCACCGTCGCGATGCCTGCAAGCTGCAGGCGCCCCCCTGCGGGGGCATTGACTTATTGTATGTATAATTGTGTCTATTGTATATATAAGTATGTATATGTGTGTATTATGTGTATATATGTATACATTTTTTAGCACTGTTGTCTGCTGTGCTCGTGTCCCCAGGGGCCTAGTAAGGCGGGTATAGTCTCGCCTTTTGCTCCGGCGCCATGACAATATTGTATTGTCAGAATTATAATAAACTTCAACTTCAAACTTCGCGAAGTTATGACAGAAAAAGTTTTGACGCTTATCACATAGACTCTTGCAAAACCGATGTGTTTAGATTTAGCTCGTTTGGGTCTAAAACAGCTTGTTTCGTTGTTTTAGCACGAATACATGCTTTTCGCGCAGTTATGAGAGAAAAAGTTTTGACGCGTATCACATGGACACTTGCAAACCCGATGTGTCCAGATCTAGCTGGTTTCGGTCTAAAACAGCTTGTTTCGTTGTATTAAGCACGAATACATGCTTTTCGCGCAGTTATAAGAGAAAAAGTTTTGACGCGTATCACAGGGACACTTGTAATACCGATGTGTTCATATCTAGATCCTTTTGGTCTAAAACAGCTTGTTTCGTTGTATTAAGCACGAATACATGCTTTTCGCGCAGTTATGAGAGAAAAAGTTTTGACGCGTATCGCACGGTCACTTGTAAATCCGACGTGTTCATATCTAGCTCGTTTTGGTGTAAAACAGCTTGTTTTTGTTTCGTTGTATTAAGCAAGAATACATGCTTTTCGCGCGGTTATTAGAAAAAGTTTAGACGCGTATCACATGGACACTGCAAAACCGATGTGATTAGATCTAGCTCGTTTCGGTCTAAATCAGCTTGTCTCGTTGTTTTAAGCACGAATACATGCTTTAAAGCAGTCGCGGATTTATTATGCAATGTTCTTTGTGACATAACAAATATTGTGTTTTCTACAGGGACATTTCCGGATAACATGAAAATTGTTAGGATCGTCGTCTTGCATAAAGGTGGCGCAACTGATTGCATTACTAATTACCGGGCGATATCTATACTTCCAGTTTTTTTCTAAAATTTTTGAAAAAGCCTTAAATTCCAGAATAACTGGACACATGCAAAACCATAACCTTATATCACCGAATCAGTATGGTTTTCAAAGGGGTAAATCCACTGAATCTGCGTTACATGAAATACGTGATAAAATTGTTGCCAATATAGAAAACCAACAATACATAATAGGCTTATTTTTAGACTTTAATAAAGCATTTGATTCAATTAAACATGACATACGTTTTTTCCAAATTACCCTTTTATGGAATTAGAGGCATTGCTTTAGACTTATTGCGTAGCCATCTATCCCACCGCTCCCAGTTTGTGGAAATCAACCGCATAAAATCAGATTTAGCAGACATTAGGTACGGCGTTCTGCAGGGTTCTATTATAGGTCCTACGATTTTCCTGCTTTATACCAATGATATCGTGGCAATACCAGAAACACCCGATATTGTGTTATATGCCGATGATACAAACGTTTTTTTCTCCTCTGATAACATCTCTACTCTAATTCCTCTTATTAACAACTGGTTAGATTCCCTTTCAGCATGGTTATCGGCTAATCAGTTGAGCCTAAATGTTAAAAAAACAAAGTATATTGTTTTTACTCCTAATAATAAGCCAGTTAATTTTGCATCTTCTTTAATATTTCAATCTCAACCACTTGAAAGGGTTTCCCAGTACAAGTTCTTGGGTGTATTCTTCCATGAAAATCTACGGTGGACACATCACGTAAGTCACAATAAACGTCATCATCATCATCATCATCAGCCCTACTACACCCACTGCAGGGCAAAGGCCTCTCCCATGTCTCTCCAATTAACCCTATCCTTTGCCAGCTGCATCCACCCTTTGCCTGCAAACTTCTTAATCTCATCCGCCCATCTAACCTTCTGCCGCCCCCTGCTACGCTTACTTTCTCTTGGAACCCACTCCGTTACCCTTAAAGACCAGCGGTAATCTTGCCTTCGCATTACATGCCCTGCCCAAGTCCATTTCTTTCTCTTGATTTCGACTAGGATGTCATTAACCCGTGTTTGTTCCCTCACCCACTCTGCCCGCTTCCGATCTCTTAACGTTACACCTATCATTTTTCTTTCCATGGCTCGCTGCGTTGTCCTTAACTTAAGCTGGACTCTTTTCGTTAGCCTCCACGTTTCTGCCCCGTAGGTGAGTACCGGTAAGATTATGCTGTTGTACACTTTCCTCTTGAGGGAAATTGGTAAACTGCCACTCATGATCTGCGAGAATTTGCCATATGCGCTCCACCCCATTCTTATCCTTCTAGTTATCTCCCTCTCATGATCCGGATCAGCTGTCACTACCTGCCCTAAGTAGACGTATTCCGGCACAATTTCTAGGCTCTCGCTGCCAATTGTGAACTGTTGTTCCCTTGCTAGGCTGTTGAACATTACCTTGGTTTTCTGCATGTTAATTCTTAGACCCATCGATCTGCTCTGCCTGTCTAACTCGTTGATCATGATTTGCAGTTCACCTCCTGAGTGACTCAGCAAGGCAATGTCATCAGCAAATCTCAGATTATTTAGGTATTCTCCATTTATTCTTATTCCCAACTGTTCCCAATTCAGGCCTCGAAATACCTCCTGCAAACATGCGGTGAACAGCATTGGCGAGATCGTGTCTCGTGACAATTAATTGGTATGCTCAATAAGCATCGCACGCTGTTACCTTTAAAACTTAAACGTCAGTCATACTTTTCTACTATTCATTCCAGATTACACTATTGTCTACTTATCTGGGGCGTCACCCCTTGGGCTGGAAACTCTATTCCGAATGCAGAAAAAGTGTCTTCGTATTATTCATAACCTCTCGATGTACGAACATACCTCTGAGTACTTTCACCAGGACAATATTTTGACTGTCACTAATCTATATAAACAAAAGTCATCCGAAAAAGCATTTTTAGAATTCATAAGTAATCGTGATAACTTTTTTTCTATATATACTAATACCACAACTAACTACACTTTAAGAGCTAGAAACTTTATTAAGGTTAAAACTAGAACAAACTACGGCAATCAGCTTTTACAGTGGCAGATTCCTAATTTAATTAATAGTGAGCATGCTTTATTTGATATCATGCAAGATTCCTCAACAATTTCAATATTCAAAAAGAAATCAAAACTATATATTTCCAACAATTGACTTTTGGCCTTTCAGTATCTTTATTTCTTCAATTGCATTATTTATACCTATTAAGTTGCATTGACTTATTGTATGTATAATTGTTAGTTAGTTATGTTGATTTTAATGGCGCAAAAGCAACTATGGCTATGATGCGCCAAACACAAGGTTAGGTTCTTGTTAAATGTTACACTTTTTATACCTAGAGTTTGTTTAAAACATTGGCTTCATTAAGAAACTTAAAAATACTTGAAAGATCAACCAGTGCTTTGATCACCTAAAAGCAACTTGGGGTGCAATGGGATGTATTCATTGTAGAGTGTTGTAAAATATTTTTTTCTCAGTTGTTCCAGTTTTGTACATGAAATTAAAATGCGGTTTACAGTGAGTACATCGCCGCACATTTCGCAGAGAGGTTTGTCTTATTTTGTCAGTAAGAAGTTGTGTGTAAGGTTTGTGTGCCCAATGCGTAGCCGACATAAAATAACTTCAGTGAAACGTTCTTGATGTCTACATGATTTCCATTCTCCTAAACCGGGTTTTATAGAATGCAGTTTGTTGTTTGCCTGTTCTTCCCATGCAGCCTGCCACTTAATTCCGAGTTTACTGTGCACTAATTTCAAAAAATCCCTGTGTGGTATGTTATCTTGTTTTATTTGATCAATTCGAGCTTGTGCTGCGCATGTATCTGCTCTCTCATTACCGACAATTCCAACATGGCTGGGCACCCAGCAGAATATAATGTTATGTTTTTGTTTTTTATTTTAATTATGGTATGTATGATGTTTCCTATAATGGGTTCAGCAGCGTTTGTAGAATGCAACGCTTTTAGCATACTCAGTGAATCGGTGTAAATGACGCTATTTTTAATGTTTTCTATTACTATTTGGTCTACGGCTACAAAGACTGCATAACTCTCGGCAGTAAAAACCGATGCATACTGTGGCAGTCGTATCATTTTTTCATTTTTGTCTTGAATTACTGCACATCCAACATGACTTTCTGTTTTTGACCCATCAGTGTAAAATTCAGTGAAGGTGTCATATTTTTCTTGTAGTTCAAAGAATTCTTGTAGTATGAGCTGATGTGGCATTTCCTTTTTATGTGTGTCAGTGTGAAGTCGCACACTGAAGGCAGGCTGTACCATGGTGGTAAATTTTCATATTTTTGTGCAATATTCGGCAGGGCATCCAGTACTCCTAACTCTTCACATTTATCTTCAAAGCGCATTATTAGTGGCCGGATGGATTGTGGTTTATTGTTGAATAATCTTTTGGATGGGCACTTGGTAACAGTGGGGTGGCAGAGATGTTTAGGAAGAGAACGGGTTTTTAGGACATAAGCGCATGTCAGTGTGACTCTTCTATCCTCTAGTGCAGGCTCATTAGCTTCAATGTAAAGACTGTTTATCGGGGATGTTCTATATGCTCCAGTTGATAGTCGCAGACCAAGATTATGAACAGGGTCCAGTCGTTTCAAGTAGGATGCTCTTGCTGAACCGTATACTATGCACCCATAGTCCAGCTTGGAGCGTACCAGAGAGCGATAGATGTGTAATAGGCATGTTCTATCGGACCCCCACCGTTTTCGCGAGAGCACCTTTAATACATTGAGGGCTTGGGATGCTTTCTTTTTAAGGTTGGTAATGTGTGGTAGAAATGTGAGTTTCTTGTCAAAAGTGAGTCCTAAAAATTTATGTTCTGGTTTAATTGGTAGTGTGGCTTGATTCAAGTATAGGTTGGGATTGAATTGTAGGCCTCGTCGTAATGAGAACAGAACGGCTACTGTTTTTTGAGGAGAGAACTTGAACCCATTTATCTCTGCCCAAGCAGCTAGTTTATTTAGTGTGATTTGTATTTGTCTCTCGCAGGACGATATGCTGGAGGAAGTGCATGCTATCTGTAGGTCATCTACATAAACCGAATACATTATGGACTTGGGTATTACTTTGGCTAACGAATTCATTTTTACTACGAAGAGTGTCGTGCTTAGAATGCAACCTTGGGGCACGCCATTCTCTTGGGTGAATGTCATGGAGAGAGTTGTTCCTAGGCGGACCCTAAATGTGCGGTTAGCCAGGAAGTCGTTCAAGCAGTTCAGCATCCTGCCTCGGATACCTAGCTCTGCTAGGTCGCGGAGGATGCCGAACTTCCACGTGGTATCGTATGCCTTCTCCATGTCGAACAAGACGCCGATACACTGCTGTTTGTGGATGAACGCCTCCCGCATGGTGTTCTCTAGGCGGACAAGGTGATCGGTGGTTGAGCATGCTTTTCTGAATCCACATTGATGTACATCTAATAGTTGCCGAGATTCGAGTACAAAGGTGAGTCTAATATTTATTACACTTTCAAAAGATTTAGCAATGCAGCTGGTGAGGGCTATTGGTCTGTAATTGTCAGGACTTGTTGGTGATTTTCCGGGTTTCAAAAAAGGTACTATTACTGCTTTCTTCCACTCCTCAGGTATTCTGCCAGTCATCCATATTTTATTGAAGAATTTTAACAGTGCCTGTACGGCTGTATCAGAGAGATGGGCAAGCATATTGTAATGCACATTGTCTGGGCCTGGTGCTGTCTTTTTACCGGAAGATAATACTCTATTTAATTCCTGGAGTGTAATGGGCTGGTTGTAGTCTTCCTGCATGCCTGCTCCGAATGGAAGTTTTTGTTTTTCAGCTATAGCTTTGTGTTTCTGGAATGTGCTTGTGTAGTGGGATGATCTTGAGACTTCAGCAAAGTGCTCGCCCAATAAATTGGCCTGTTCTTCCAACGATGATTGTGTACCGGGTGTTGTCAAAAGCGGAAGTGTGAAGGAAGTATGGTCATCATTGAATTTACGAACTTTGTCCCACATTTTCTTTGATGGTATTGAACTATTTATAGAGGACACATATTTCTGCCAGGAGGTTTTCTCAGCATTCCTGCGCACGTACCGCGCTCTCGCCTTGGCCCTCTTAAAAGTGAGTAAGTTCTCTGCAGTGAGGTACCGACGCAGGGTGCCCCATGCTTTATTTTGCTGTTTTTTTGCAAATGTGCATTCTTCTGTCCACCATACTTTGTGTTTCTTCTGTACGAGTCCTGTTGTTTGTGGTATAGCGAGTGTTGCAGCAGATATTATGCATGTAGTAAATCTTTCATTAATTTCATCTATGTTGAGGTCTTCAGAAAATTCATTATCTAGAGTGGCACTTTCTGTAAAAAGTGACCAGTCGGCGAGGTGAAATTTCCAGCGCCGTGGTCTTGTGGGGATGACTGGAGTGGAAGACAAGAGCCTGATGACAGTAAGTAGGTGATCACTTCCCAGAGGATCATTTAAAACATCCCATTTAAAATCGGTAAAAAGAGACGGTGATGTGAAAGCTAAATCATAGAAGCTCATTTTTGCTGAGCTTGGGCAACAATATGTGGCCTTTCCTGTGTTTAAAAGACAGACATTATTCGAGAGTAGAAAATCTTCGATAATTTTGCCCCTAGAGTCACAGCGTTCGCTTCCCCAAAACGGGGAGTGAGCGTTAAAATCGCCAACTACCAGATATGGCTCCGGCAATTCATTGAGCAGGCCTTCTAAATCTTGTATTGTTAATGTGATGTGTGGGGGGAGATATAAAGAGCAAATTGTTATTGTTTTGTAGGTAACGACGCTAACTGCAACTGCCTCAAGTTTTGTGTAAAGTTTGATTTCTTGAGCAGGGACGCCGCTTTGAAGGACAATCGCGACGCCTCCCGAGAGTCGATTTGCCTGCTCGCGATCGCGTCTAAAAATGTTATAATGTTTAAGGATATGCAGATGTTGTGGACCAAGATTGGTCTCCTGAAGACAAAACTGTGGGTAACATTGACCCTAAAATATGTGTTACGTCGCTGTAGTTCCGCATAATTCCTCTACAATTCCACTGAATTAAGAAAGCCATGTTTATTTTTGGGGTGAGAACGCCAAGGCGTTTACTTATGCTCAGGGCCCGTTATGAGGGGTCTGTCTTTTTTTCGCTCAAGAGAGCTGTTCCGCCGCTGCAAAGCGGGCGGACTGGGGGTTGTATCCATCACCTCGCCAGAGGTGCTGGAGGACCGCGACGCCGCGGTTGTGTTAGTTTCAGGCCTCCCCTGACGGGGGGAAGTCCTGCGGGATGCCGACCCATGGACCGGCGCTCCCTGCTGTGAAAATGGCAGGGCAGCTTTCGCTGACCCTGCCTGGGGCGTGGATGGCCCTGCCATAGGCTCGGTGGAAGTTGCCTTGGCAGGTGCCGGAGTGCTGTGTGGTGCTACGCCCCTGCGCACCACATCAGCGAAGTTTGGTTTCGCTGTGAACGAGAATGTGTTGGTTAGTGCAAAACGCCTCCTGGCTTCTTTAAATGAAATTTTTTCTTTGGTCTTTATGGTGATAATTTCTTTCTCCTTTTTCCAGGACGGACACGCCCTGGAGTACGCAGCGTGGTCTCCTTCGCAATTTGCGCAGCGCAGTGCTGCGTCACATTAGTCTGAATTGTGGTCCTTAGAAGCGCATTTCGCACAGGTTTTGCGGCCGCGGCAACTCTGAGAGCCGTGCCCGAATCTCTGACAGTTGAAGCATCTGCGTGGGTTAGGAATGTAGTGCCTGACATTAACTTTAAGGTATCCGACTTCGATGGTTTCAGGTAATGTGCTTGTGCTGAATGTGAGTACCAGGTGTTTAGTATCTATTTCTTTGTTGTCTTTGCGGATTTTGATTCGATAGACATCTGTGACATTTTGGTCGCTGAGACCTTCTAGCATTTCTTTTTCTGTTAGATGAATGAAGTCGTTTTCTGAGATGACACCACGGACGGTATTGAGGGATCTGTGGGCTGTTATGGAGACTGGGATGTCTCCAATAGAGAGAATGTCTGGGATCTTGGAGTTTTGGGTATGGTCACGGATTTCTAGTAATAAGTCGCCACTGGCCATTTTCGGTAGCTTATATCCGGGGCCCAGTGCATCTGTTAGGCACTTTGACACAAGAAAGGGTGATAGTATTCTTGCCTGTTTTCCTTCTACTGTACTATGTATGACATGGAACTTTGGGAAGGTTGTTTTCTTTTTCGGGAAAAATTCTGTTGCTTCGTTCCGCCCTCCTTTCAGAGAGCGATCAGGTTTTGAAAGGGGGGGGAGCCATAAGGAAAATTTAGTTATTCGGTCATGGTGCCAACCACCCACCACGGAGTCCAACAAGGGGACGGGACAGGAACTTGAAAGCAAGTCCTGCCCACGCCAGCTGTACACCTCAACTATAACCAAATATGACTCAACTCAGGGTAGTTGGTCACACAGGGTTAACCCTCGCCGCCAGGAAAACAGGAAAAAACCAAGGAGTGAGTAGGATATAGGAGAGTTGTGAGACAGAGATAGGAAAGTGAAAGATGGAGAGGAGGATAGGAAAAGGCGACTGCCGATTCCCCCCGGTCGGGTCAGGCCGGAGGTGCCGTCTGCAGGAAGCTGGGGCCAAAGTGGTGTGTTGCCTTTGCCAAGGGGCCTTAAGGGTCCAAACGCTCGGCATCGGCTCAACCACCAAAATCCCCTTTTCCCCGGACACGGCGATGCCACGCACGGCGAGGCGCGGGTGCTCGGGTCCGTGGTGATGCACAGTTCACCATCATCCCCTTGCGGGGATGTCCCTGCGGATGCTCGGGAACCCGCGGTGTCGCCACTCACCGTCGCGACGCCTGCAAGCGGCAGGCGCCCCCCTGCGGGATTGTATGTATAATTGTGTCTATTGTATATATAAATATGTATATGTGTGTATTATGTGTATATATGTATACATTTTTTTAGCACTGTTGTCTGCTGTGCTCGTGGCCCGAGGGGCCTAGTAAGGCGGGTATAGTCTCGCCTTTTGCTCCGGCGCCATGACAATCTTGTATTGTCAGAATTATAATAAACTTCAACTTCAAACTTCGCGAAGTTATGACAGAAAAAGTTTTGACGCTTATCACATGGACACTTGCAAAACCGATGTGTTTAGATTTAGCTCGTTTGGGGGTAAAACAGCTTGTTTCGTTGTATATAGCACGAATACATGCTTTTGGCGAAGTTATGACAGAAAAGTTTTGACGCTTGTCACACGGACACTTGCAAAACCGATGTGTTTAGATTTAGCTCGTTTCGGTCTAAAACAGCTTGTTTCGTTGTTTTAGGCACGAATACATGCTTTTTGCGCAGTTATGAGAGAAAGTTTTGACGCGTATCTCACGGACACTTGTAAAACCGATGTGTTCAGATTTAACTCGTTTTGGTCCAAAACAGCTTGTTTCGTTGTATTAAGCACGAATACATGCTTTTCGCGCAGTTATTAGAGAAAAGGTTTTGACACGTATGACACGGTCACTTGAAAAACCGATGTGTTCAGATCTAGCTCGTTTCGGTCTAAAACAGCTTGTTTGTTGTTTTAAGCACGAATACATGCTTTTCGCGCAGTTAAAAGAAAAAAGCTTTGACGAGTATCACATGGACACTTGTAAAACCGATGTGTACAAATTTAGCTCGTTTCGGTCTAAAACTGCTTGCTTCGTTGTTTTAAGCACGAATACATGCTTTTCGCGAAGTTATGACAGAAGAAGTTTTTACGCTTGTCACATAGACACTTGCAAAACCGATGTGTTTAGATTTAGCTCGTTTCGGTGTAAAACAGCTTCTTTCGTTGTTTTAAGCACGAATACATGCTTTTCGCGCAGTTATGAGAGAAAAAGTTTTGACGTGTATCACATGGACACTTGTAAAACCGATGTGTTCACATTTAGCTCGTTTCGGTCTAAAACAGCTTGTTTCGTTGTATTAAGCACGAATACATGCTTTTCGCTCAGTTATGAGAAAAAATTTTGACGCGTATCACATGGACACTTGTAAAACCGATGTGTTCAGATTTAGCTCGTTTCTGTCTAAAACAGCTTGTTTCGTTGTATTAAGCTCGAATACGTGCTTTTCGCGCAATTATAAGACAAAACGTTTTGACGCGTATTACATGGACACTTGTAAAATCGATGTGTTCAGATTCAACTCGTTTCGGTCTAAAACAGCTTGTTTGGTTGTTTTAAGCACGAATACATGCTTTTCGCGCAGTTATGAGAGAAAAAGTTTTGACGCGTATCACACGGACACTTTTAAAACCGGTCTTCATATCTAGCTCATTTTGGTCTAAAAACGCTTGTTTTGTTGTATTAAGCACGAATACATGCATTGCGCGCAGTTTTAAGAGAAAAGGTTTTGGCGCTTATCACAGGGACACGTAAAACCGATGTGTTCAGATTTAGCTCTTTTTAGTGAAAAACAGCTTGTTTCGTTGTATTAAGCACGAATACATGCTTTTCGCGCAGTTATGAGAAAAAGTTTTGACGCGTATCACATGGACACTTGTAAAACCGATGTGTTCAGATTTAGCTCGTTTCGTTCTAAAACAGCTTGTTTTGTTGTAATAAGCACGAATACATGCTTTTCGCGCAGTTATGACAGAAAAAATGTTGACGCGTATCTCGCGGACACTTGTAAAACCGATGTGTTCAGATTTTAGCTCGTTTCGGTCTAAAACAGTATGTTTCGTTGTATTAAACACGAATACATGCTTTTCCCGCAGGTATGAGAAAACGTTTTGACGCGTATCACACTGACACTTGTAAACCGAAGTTCAGATTTAGCTTGTTTCGGTCTAAAACAGCTTGTTTCGTTGTTTTAATCACGACTACATGCTTTTCGCGCAGTTATGAGAAAAAGTTTTGGCGCGTGTCACTCGGACTCTTGCAAAACCGATGTGTTCAGATCTAGCTCGTTTTCGTCTAAAACAGCTTGTTTCGTTGCATTAAGCACGAATACATGCTTTCGCGCAGTTATGAGAGAAAAAGTTTTCACGCGTATCACATGGACACTTGTAAAACCAATGTGTTCAGATTTACTCGTTTCGGTCTAAAACAGCTTGTTTCGTTGTATTAAGCACGAATACATGCTTTTCGCGCAGTTATGAGAAAAAGTTTTGACGCGTAAAACATGGACACTTGTAAAAACGATGTGTTCTGATTTAGCTCGTTTCTGTCTAAAACAGCTTGTTTCGTTTTATAAGCACGAATACGTGCTTTTCGCGCAGTTAAGAGAGAAAAAATATTGACGCGTATCACACGGACACTTGTAAAACCAATGTGTTAAGATTTAGCTCGTTTCATCTAAAACAGCTTGTTTCGTTGCATTAAGCACGAATACATGCTTTTCGCGCAGTTATGAGAGGAAAAGTTTTGACGCGTATCACACTGACACTTGTGAAACCGATGTGTTCAGATCTAGCTCGTTTTGGTCTAAAACAACTTGTTTCGTTGTATTAAGCATGAATGCATGCTTTTGGCGAAGTTATGACAGAAAAAGTTTTGACGCTTGTCACATGGACACTTGCAAAACCGATGTGTTTAGATTTAGCTCGTTTCGGTCTAAAACAGCTTGTTTCGTTGTTTTAGGCACGAATACATGCTTTTCGCGCCGTTATGAGAGAAAAAGTTTTTACGCGTATCTCACGGACACTTGTAAAACCGATGTGTTCAGATTTAACTCGTTTTGGTCTAAAACAGCTTGTTTCGGTGTATTAAGCAAGAATACATGCTTTTCGCGCAGTTATTAGAGAAAAAGTTTTGACGCGTATCACACGGTCACTTGTAAAACCGATGTGTTCAGATTCAACTCGTTTCGGTCTAAAACAGCTTGTTTGGTTGTTTTAAGCACGAATACATGCTTTTCGCGCAGTTATGAGAGAAAAAGTTTTGACGCGTATCACACGGACACTTTTAAAACCGGTCTTCATATCTAGCTCATTTTGGTCTAAAACAACTTGTTTTGTTGTATTAAGCACGAATACATGCTTTTCGCGCAGTTATGAGAAAAAGTTTTGACGCGTATCACATGGACACTTGTAAAACCGATGTGTTCAGATTTAGCTGGTTTTGGTCTAAAACAGTATGTTTCGTTGTATTAAACACGAATACATGCTTTTCCCGCAGGTATGAGAAAACGTTTTGACGCGTATCACACTGACACTTGTAAACCGAAGTTCAGATTTAGCTTGTTTCGGTCTAAAACAGCTTGTTTCGTTGTTTTAATCACGACTACATGCTTTTCGCGCAGTTATGAGAAAATATTTTGACGCGTGTCACTCGGACTCTTGCATAACCGATGTGTTCAGATCTAGCTCGTTTTCGTCTTAAACAGCTTGTTTCGTTGTATTAAGCACGAATACATGCTTTTCGTGCAGTTATGAGAGAAAAAGTTTTCACGCGTATCACATGGACACTTGTAAAACCGATGTGTTCAGATTTACTCGTTTCGGTCTAAAACAGCTTGTTTCGTTGTATTAAGCACGAATATTGCTTTTCGCGCAGTTATGAGAAAAAGTTTTGACGCGTAAAACATGAACACTTGTAAAAACGATGTGTTCAAATTTAGCTCGTTTCTGTCTAAAACAGCTTGTTTCGTTTTATAAGCACGAATACGTGCTTTTCGCGCAGTTAAGAGAGAAAAATATTGACGCGTATCACACGGACACTTGTAAAACCAATGTGTTAAGATTTAGCTCGTTTCATCTAAAACAGCTTGTTTCGTTGCATTAAGCACGAATACATGCTTTTCGCGCAGTTATGAGAGGAAAAGTTTTGACGCGTATCACACTCACACTTGTGAAACCGACGTGTTCAGATCTAGCTCGTTTTGGTCTAAAACAACTTGTTTCGTTGTATTAAGCACGAATACATGCTTTTGGCGAAGTTATGACAGAAAAAGTTTTGACGCTTGTCTCATGGACACTTGCAAAACCGATGTGTTTATATCTAGCTCGTTTCGGTCTAAAACAAGTTGTCTCGTTGTTTTAAGCACGAATACATGCTTTTCGCGCAGTTATGAGAGAAAAGTTTTGACGCGTATCACACGGACACGTAAAACCGATGTGTTCAGATCTAGCTCGTTTAGTCTAAACAGCTTGTTTCGTTGTATTTGGCACGAATACATGCTTTTCGCGCCGTTATGAGAAAAAGTCTTGACGCTTATCACATGGACACTTGTAAAACCGATATGTTCAGATCTTGCTCGTTTTGGTCTAAAACAGCTTGTTTCGCTTTATTAAGCACGAATACATGCTTTTCGCGCAGTTATGAGAGAAAAAGTTTTGACGCGTATCACACGGACTCTTGCAAAATCGATGTGTTTATATCTAGTTCGTTTCGGTCTAAAACAAGTTGTCTCGTTGTTTAAGCACGAATACATGCTTTTCGTGCAGTTTTGAGAGGAAGTTTTGACGCGTATCACACGAGCACTTGTAAAATCGATGTGTTCAGGCCTAGCTCGTTTTGGTGTAAAACAGATTGTTTGGTTGTATTAAGCACGAATATGTGCTTTTCGCGCTGTTATGAGAGAAAAAGATTTGACGCGTATCACACGGACACTTGTAAAACCGATATGTTCAGATTTAGCTCGTTTCGGTTTAAAACAGCTTGTTTCGTTATTTTATTCACGAATACATGCTTTTAGCGCAGTTAAGAGGGAAAAAGTTTTGACGCGTATCACACCGACACTTGCAAAACCTATGTGTTTAGATCTAGCTTGTTTCGGTCTAAAACAGCTTGTCTTGTTGTTTTAAGCACGAATACATGCTTTTCGCGCAGTTATAAGAGAAAAAGATTTGACGCGTATCACAGGGACACATGTAAAACCGATGTGTTCAGATTTAGCTCGTTTCGGTCTAAAACAGCTTGTTGCGTTGTATTAAGCACGAATACATGCTTTTCGCGCAGTTAAGAGAGAAAAACTTTTGACGCGTATCACACGGACACTTGCAAAACCGATGTGTTTAGGTCTAGCTCGTTTTGGTCTAAAACAGCTTGTTTGGTTGTATTAAGCACGAATACATTCTTTTCGCGCTGTTAAAAGACAAAACGTTTTGACGCGTATCACAAAGACACTTGTAAAACCGATGTGTTCAGATTTAACTAGTTTCGGTCTAAAACAGCTTGTTTCGTTGTTTTAGGCACGAATACATGCTTTACGCGCAGTTATGAGAGAAAAAGTTTTGACGCGTATCACACGGACACGTAAAACCGATGTGTTCAGATCTAGCTCGTTTTAGTCTAAAACAGCTTTTTTCGTTGTATTAAGCACGATTACATGCTTTTCGCGCAGTTATGAGAAAAAGATTTGACGCTTATCACATGGACACTTGCAAAACCGATGTTGTTGTATGGGGTTTTATGGCGCATAAGCAACTATGGCTATCATGCGCCAAACACAAGGTTAGATGATGCTATGTCAAGTGTACAGAGGTTACATTATAATAGATTTAAAAAACTGGCTTTCTTTAGAAACGTACAAACAAGTGAAAATTCGACGACTGTTTGCTCGCCTAAAAGCAATGCGGGATGAAATGGAATGTGTTCATTGTAAAATACCGTAAAAACTTTTTGTCTAAGTTCTTCGAGATGCGAACAAGAAATTAAAATGTGATTTACTGTGAGCTCTTCACCACACATTTCTCACACAGGTTTGTCTTTTTTTGTTAATAAGAAGTTATGGGTGATGTGTGTGTGACCTATGCGTAAACGACATAAAATTACTTCGATAAAACGCTCTTTATGGTGGCATGATTTCCATTCTTTTATAATGGGCTTTATGATATGCAGCTTGTTGTGTCCTTCATTTTCCCAAGAAGCTTGCCACTTGTCTCTTAGTCTGCTATGCACTAACTTCATGTAATCCCTAGGAGGCAAATTCACATGTTTTATTTCCATGGTTCTGGTTTTTGCAGCACACATGTCGGCTCTCTCATTGTCCTGAATGCCAACGTGACTGGGAACCCAGCACAATTTTATAACATGTTTTTGTGTTGTGACCTTTACTATATTATGTATGATGCTTCCAATCAGTGGCTCCGTGGCATTTTTAGAGTTTAATGCTGTAAGGACGCTCAGTGAATCTGTATAGATGATGCCGTTTTTGATGTTTTCATTTGTTATTTTCTGCACCCAACACTAATAGCATAATACTCCGCGGTGAAAACTGTAGCACATGAGGGAAGTCGTACTGCATTTTCATTTTTTCCTTGTATTACTGCGCTTCCTACATGAGCATGAGTTTTTGACCCGTCAGTATAAAATGGAGTGTAATTTCTGTATTTTTCTTGTAGTGCTAGATATTCTTGTATTATCTGGTCGTGTGGTGTACAAGTTTTCCTGAGGCGTGTTAGTGTGACGTCACACACTGTGGGAAGAGTGTACCACGGTGGTAGTGCTTCGCATCTTGGGGCAATATTTTTAATTTCATTTAGTATGTTTAGTGCTTGGCATTTTTCTTCGAAGCGCAAAAGCAACGGCTTAATTGCGTGAGGCTTGTTGTTGAAGAGTATTCTGGATGGGCATTTCGTGACGATTGAGTAACAGAGATGTTTGGGGTGAGAAAGGATTTTGAGGATGTATGTACAAGTTAGTGCAGTTCTTCGATCTTCTAAGGAAGGTTCATTCGTTTCCACATACAGACTTGCTATTGGTGAAGTTCTGTAAGCACCAGAAGACAACCTTAAACCAAGATTGTGGATAGGATCTAGTCGTTTTATGTAGGACGGTCTTGCTGAGCCATATACTATGCACCCATAGTCTAACTTAGAGCGAACCAGAGAACGATATATATGTAATAGGCATGCCCTATCAGATCCCCAGCGTTTCCTTGACAGTAGTTTTAGCACATTGAGGGCTTGGGAAGCTTTTTTCTTTAAGGTGTTTATATGTTTCAAGAAAGTGAGCTTTTTATCGAAAGTTATCCCTAGAAATTTATGCTCTTGTTTGACAGGTAATTGGGTTTGGTTTAGATATATTGTGGGGTTGGCCTGTAGGCCTCGTCTCAAAGAGAACAGAACCGCTACTGTTTTCTGAGGGGAAAATATAAATCCGTTTCTATCTGCCCAGGTAGCCAGTTTATTTATTGTTATTTGTATCTGTCGCTCACAGGTGGGTATGCTGGATGACGTGCATGCTATTTGGAGGTCGTCTACGTAAACAGAGTACATTATGGATTTTGGGATTACTTTTCCTATTGAGTTCATTTTGATGACGAATAAGGTCGTGCTGAGGATGCACCCCTGGGGTACGCCAGTTTCTTGTGTAAAAGTGTTGGAGAAGGTTGCACCTAGGCGGACTCGGAACGTGCGGTTGGTTAGGAAGTCATTCAAACAGCTCAGCATCCTGCCGCGGATACCTAGGTCCGCTAGGTCACGGAGGATACCGAACCTCCACGTGGTATCGTAAGCCTTCTCCATGTCGAAGAAGACCCCGATACAGTGCTGGTTGTGGATGAACGCTTCACGAACTGTGTTCTCAAAGCGAACGATGTGATCGGTTGTGGAACATGTCTTTTTAAAACCGCACTGGTGTATATCTAAAAGTTGCCGGGACTGAAGTATGAAGGTTAGTCTGATGTTTAGAATGCTTTCGAATGATTTTGCTATACAGCTAGTGAGTGCTATTGGCCTGTAACTGGTGGGAGTAGTTGGTGGCTTGCCAGGTTTTAGGAAGGGTACTATGATTGCTTCTTTCCATGCTTGGGGGATTTCTCCACTCATCCATATTTTATTGAAAAATTTTAGGAGAGCCTCTATGGCAGTCTCAGAGAGGTGAGCAAGCATGGCATAATGTATATTGTCTGGGCCTGGTGCTGTCATTTTACCGGATGTTAGTACTGTGTTTATTTCCTGCATTGTAATAACCTGATTGTAGTCTTCGTGTATGCATGTTCCAAAGGGAAGTTTTTGCTTTTCTACTATTGTTTTGTGCTTCTGAAATGTTTGTGTATAGTTGGATGAGCTTGAAACTGTGGAAAAATGCTCACCCAATATGTTGGCCTGTTCTTCTAATGTTGTTTGAGTACCGGGTGTTGTCAAAAGCGGAAGTGTGAAGGAAGTATGGTCACCAGTGAATTTACGAACTTTGTCCCACATTTTCTTTGATGGTATTGAACTATTTATAGAGGACACATATTTCTGCCAGGAGGTTTTCTCAGCATTCCTGCGCACGTACCGCGATCTCGCCTTGGCCCTTTTAAAAATGAGTAAGTTCTCTGCAGTGGGGTACCGGCGCAAGGTGCTCCATGCTTTATTTTGCTGTTTTTTTGCAAATGTACATTCTTCTGTCCACCATACTTTGTGTTTCTTCTGTACGAGTCCTGTTGTTTGTGGTATAGCGAGTGTTGCAGCAGATATTATGCATGTAGTAAATCTTTCATTATTTCATCTATGCTGAGGTCTTCAGAAAATTCTTTATCTAGAGTGGCACTTTCTGTAAAAAGTGACCAGTCGGTGAGGTGAAATTTCCAGCGCCGTGGTCTTGTGGGGATGAGTGGAGTGGAAGACGAGAGCCTGATGACAGTGGGTAGGTGATCACTTCCCAGAGGATCATTTAAAACATCCCATTTAAAATCGGTAAAAAGAGACGGTGATGTGAAAGGTAAATCAAGGAAGCTCATTTTTGCTGAGCGTGGGCAACAATATGTGGCCTTTCCTGTGTTTAAAAGACAGACATTATTTGAGAGTAGAAAATCTTCGATTATTTTGCCCCTAGAGTCACAGCGTTCCATTCCCCAAAACGGGGAGTGAGCGTTAAAATCGCCAACTACCAGATATGGCTCCGGCAATTCATTGATCAGGCCTTCTAAATCTTGTATTGTTAATGTGATGTGTGGGGGGAGATATAAAGAGCAAATTGTTATTGTTTTGTAGGTAACGACGCTAACTGCAACTGCCTCAAGTTTTGTGTAAAGTTTGATTTCTTGAGCAGGGACGCCGCTTTGAAGGACAATCACGACGCCTCCCGAGAGTCGATTTGCCTGCTCGCGATCGCGTCTAAAGATGTTATAATGTTTAAGGATATGCACATGTTGTGGACCAAGATTGGTCTTCTGAAGACATAAAACTGTGGGTAGCATTGACCCTAAAATATGTGTTACGTCGCTGTAGTTCCGCATACTTCCTCTACAATTCCGCTGAATTAAGAAAGCCATGTTAATTTTTTGGGTGAGAACGCTAAGGCGTTTACTTATGCTCAGGGCCCGTTATGAGGGGTCTGTCTTTTTTTCGCTCAAGAGAGCTGTTCCGCCGCTGCAAAGCGGGCGGACTGGGAGTTGTATCCATCACCTCGCCAGAGGTGCTGGAGGACCGCGCAGCCGCGGTTGTGTTAGTTTCAGGCCTCCCCTGACGGGGGGAAGTCCGGCCGGATGCCGACCCACGGACCGGCGCTCCCTGCTGTGAAAATGGCAGGGCAGCTTTCGCTGACCCTGCCTGGGGCGTGGATGGCCCTGCCATAGGCTCGGTGGAAGTGGCCTCGGCAGGTGCCGGAGTGCTGTGTGGTGCTACGCCCCTGCGCACCACATCAGCGAAGTTTGGTTTCGCTGTGAACGAGAATGTGTTGTTTAGTGCAAAACGCCTCCTGGCTTCTTTAAATGAAATGTTTTCTTTGGTCTTTATGGTGATAATTTCTTTCTCCTTTTTCCAGGACGGACACGCCCTGGAGTACGCAGCGTGGTCTCCTTCGCAATTTGCGCAGCGCAGTGCTGCGTCACATTCCTCTGAATTGTGGTCCTTAGAAGCGCATTTCGCACAGGCTTTGCGGCCGCGGCAACTCTGAGAGCCGTGCCCGAATCTCTGACAGTTGAAGCATCTGCGTGAGTTAGGAATGTAGTGCCTGACATTAACTTTAAGGTATCCGACTTCGATGGTTTCAGGTAATGTGCTTGTGCTGAATGTGAGTACCAGGTGTTTAGTATCTATTTCTTTGTTGTCTTTGCGGATTTTAATTCGATAGACATCTGTGACATTTTGGTCGCTGAGACCTTCTAGCATTTCTTTTTCTGTTAGATGAATGAAGTCGTTTTCTGAAATGACACCACGGACGGTATTGAGGGATCTGTGGGCTGTTATGGAGACTGGGATGTCTCCAATAGAGAGAATGTCTGGGATCTTGGAGTTTTGGGTATGGTCACAGATTTCTAGTAATAAGTCGCCACTGGCCATTTTCGATAGCTTATATCCGGGGCCCATTGCATCTGTTAGGCACTTTGACACAAGAAAGGGTGATAGTATTCTTGCCTGTTTTCCTTCTACTGTACTATGTATGACATGGAACTTTGGGAAGGTTGTTTTCTTTTTCGGGAAAAAGTCTGTTGCTTCGTTCCGCCCTCTTTTCAGAGAGCGATCAGGTTTTGAAAGGGGGAGAGCCATAAAGAAAATTTAGTTATTCGGTCATGGTGCCAGCCACCCACCACGGAGTCCAACAAGGGGACGGGACAGGAACTTGAAAGCAAGTCCTGCCCACGCCAGCTGTACACCTCAACTATAACCAAATATGACTCAACTCAGGGTAGTTGGTCACACAAGGTTAACCCTTGCCGCCAGGAAAACAGGAAAAACCAAGGAGTGAGTAGGATATAGGAGAGTTGTGAGACAGAGATAGGAAAGTGAAAGATGGAGAGGAGGATAGGAAAAGGCGACTGCCGATTCCCCCCGGTCGGGTCAGGCCGGAGGTGCCGTCTGCAGGAAGCTGGGGCCAAAGTGGTGTGTTGCCTTTGCCAAGGGGCCTTAAGGGTCCAAAAGCTCGGCATCGGCTCAACCACCAGGATCCCCTTTTCCCCGGACACGGCGATGCCACGCACGGCGAGGCGCGGGTGCTCGGGTCCGTGGTGATGCACAGTTCACCATCATCCCCTTGCGGGGATGTCCCTGCGGATGCTCGGGAACCCGTGGTGTCGCCACTCACCGTCGCGACGCCTGCAAGCTGCAGGCGCCCCCCTGCGGGTAGCAAAACCGATGTGTTTAGATCTAGCTCGTTTCAGTCTAAAACAGCTTGTCTCGTTGTTTTAAGCACGAATACATGCTTTTCGCGCGGTTATAAAAGAAAAAGTTTTGACGAGTATCACATGGACACTTGTAAAACCGATGTCGTCAGATTTAGCTCGTTTCGGTCTAAAACAGCTTGTTTCGTTGTTTTAAGCACGAATACATGCTTTTCGCGCAGTTAAGAGAGAAAACGTTTTGACGCGTATCACACGGACACTTGCAAAACCGACGTTTTCATATCTAGCTCGTTTTGGTGTGAAACAGCTTGTTTTGGTTTCGTTGTATTAAGCACGAATACATGCTTTTGGCGCAGTTATGAGAAAAAGTTTTGACGCGTATCACATGGACACTTTTAAAACCGATGTGTTAAGATTTAGCTCGTTTCGGTTTAAAACAGGTTGTTTCGTTGTGTTAAGCACGAATACGTGCTTTTCGCGCAGTTATGAGAAAACGTTTTGACGCGTAACACTCGGACTCTTGCAAAACCGATGTGTTTTGATCTGGATTGTTTCGGTCTAAAACAACTTGTCTCGTTGTTTTAAGCACGAATACATGCTTTTCGCAGTTATGAGAGAAAAAGTTTTGACGCGTATCGCACGGACACTTGTAAAACCGATATGTTCATATCAGAGCCTTTTGGTCTAAAACAGCTTGTTTCGTTGTATTAAGCATGAATACATGATTTTCGCGCAGTTTTGAGAGAAAAGTTTTGACGCGTATCACACGGTCACTTGTAAAACCGACGTGTTCATATCTAGCTCGTTTTGGTTCAAACAGCTTGTTTTTGTTTCGTTGTATTAAGCACGAATACATGCTTTTCGCGCAGTTATGAGAAAAAGTTTTGACGCGTATCACATGGACACTTGTAAAACCGATATGTTAAGATTTAGCTCGTTTCGGTCTAAAACAGCTTGTTTCGTTGTATTAAGCACGAATACGTGCTTTTCCCGCAGTTATGAGAGAAAACATATTGACGCGTATCAAACGGACACTTGTAAAACCGATGTGTTCAGATTAAGCTCGTTTCGGTCTAAAACAGCTTGTTTCGCTGTATTAAGCACGAATACATGCTTTTCGCGCAGTTATAAGAAAACGTTTTGACGCGTATCACACTGACACTTGTAAACCGTAGTTCAGATTTAGCTCGTTTCGGTCTAAAACAGCTTGTTTCGTTGTTTTAATCACGAATAGATCCTTTCCGCGCAGTTATGAGAGAAAACGTTTTGACGCGTATCACTCGGACTCTTGCAAAACCGATGTGTTTTGATCTAGCTTGTTTCGTTCTAAAACAACTTATCTCGTTGTTTTAGGCACGAATACATCCTTTTCGCGCAGTTATAAGAGAAAAAGATTTGACGCGTATCACAGGGACACTTGTAAAACCGATGTGTTCAGATTTAGCTCGTTTCGTTTTAAAACAGCTTGTTTCGTTGTATTAAGCACGAATACATGCTTTTCGCGCAGTTATGAAAGGAAAAGTTTTGACGCGTATCACACGGACACTTGTAAAACCGATGTGTTCAGATCTAGCTTGTTTTGGTCTAAAACAGCTTGATTGGTTGTATTAAGCACGAATACATGCTTTTAGCACAGTTATAAGAGAAAAAGTTTTGTCGAGTATCACACGGACAATTGTAAAACCGAAGTGTTCAGATTTAGCTCGTTTCAGTCTAAAACAGCTTGTTTCGTTGTTTTAAGCACGAATACATGCTTTTCGCGCAGTTCTGAGAAAAAGTTTTGACGCGTATCACATCGACACTTGTAAAACCGATGTGTTCAGATTAAGCTCGTTTCGGTCTAAAACAGCTTGTTTCGTTGTATTAAGCACGAATACATACTTTTCGCGCAGTTATGAGAAAACGTTTTGAAGCGTATCACACTGACACTTGTAAAACCGATCTCTTCAGATCTAGCTTGTTTTGGACTAAAACGGCTTGTTTCGTTGTATTAAGCACGAATACATGCTTTTCGCGCAGTTATAAGACAAAAAGTTTAGACGCGTATCACATGGACACTTGTAAACCCGATGTGTTCATATTTACCTCGTTTCGGTCTAAAACAGCTTGTTTCTTTGTATTAAGCACGAATACATGCTTTTCGCGCAGTTATAAGACAAAAAGTTTTGACGCGTAACATGGACACTTGTAAAACCGATGTGTTCAGATTTAACTCACTTCGGTCAAAAACAGCTTGTTTCGTTGTTTTAAGCACGAATACATGCTTTTCGCGCAGTTAAGAGAGAAAACGTTTTAACGCGTATCACACTTACACTTCTAAAACCGGTGTTCATATCTAGCTCATTTTGGTCTAAAACAGCTTGTTTTGTTGTATTAAGCACGAATACATGCTTTTCGCGCAGTTATGAGAATAAGTTTTGACGTGTATCACATGGACACTTGTAAAACCGATTTGTTCAGATTTAGCTCGTTTCGGTCTAAAACAGCTTGTTTCGTTGTATTAGGCACGAATACATGCTTTTCGCGCAGTTATGAGAAAAAGTTTTGACGCGTATCACATGGACACTTCTAAAACCGATGTGTTCAGATTTAGCTAGTTTCGATCTAAAACAGGTGTTTTTGTTGTATAAATAACAAATACATGCTTTTCGCGCAGTTACGAGAGAAAAAGTATTGACGCGTATCAACGGACACTTGTAAAACCGATATGTTCCGATTAAGCTCGTTTCGGTCTAAAACAGCTTGTTTCGTTGTATTAAGCACGAATACTTGCTTTTCGCGCAGTTATGAGAAAACGTTTTGACGCGTATCACACTGACACTTGTAAATAGATGTTCAGATTTAGCTCGTTTCGGTCTAAAACAGCTTGTTTCGTTGTTTTATTCACGAATACATCCTTTCCGCGCAGTTATGAGAGAAAACGTTTTGACGCGTATCACTTGGACTCTTGCAAAACCGATGTGTTTAGATCTAGATCGTTTCAGTCTAAAACAGCTTGTCTCGTTGTTTTAAGCACGAATACATGCTTTTCGCGCAGTTATAAGAGAAAACGTTTTGACGAGTATCACAAGGACACTTGTAAAACCGATGTGTTCAGATCTAGCTCGTTTTGGTCTAAAACAGATTGTTTCGTTGTATTAATCACGAATACATGCCTTTCGCGCAGTTATAAGACAAAGAGTTTTGACGCGTATCACATGGAAACTTGTAAAACCGATGTGTTCAGATTTAACTCGCTTCTGTCTAAAACAGCTTGTTTCGTTGTTTTAAGCACGAATACATTCTTTTCGCGCAGTTATGAGAGAAAAAGTTTTGACGCGTATCACACGGACACTTGTAAAACCGGTGTTCATAACTAGCTCGTTTTGGTGTAAAACAGCTTGTTTGGTTGTATTAAGCACGAATACATGCTTGTCGCGCTGTTTCGAGAGAAAAAGTTTTGACGCGTATCGCACGGACACTTGAAAAACCGATGTGTTCAGTTTTAACTCGTTTTGGTCTAGAACAGCTTGTTTCGTTGTATTAAGCACGAATACATGCTTTTCGCACAGTTATAAGAGAAAAAGTTTTGACGAGTACCACACGGACAATTGTAAAACCGAAGTGTTCAGATTTAGCTCGTTTCGGTCTAAAACAGCTTGTTTCGTAGTTTTAAGCAAGAATACATGCTTTTCGCGCAGTTAGGAGAGAAAAAGTTTTGACGCGTATCACACGGACACTAGCAAAAGCGATGTGTTTAGTTCTAGCTCGTTTCAGTCTAAAACAGCTTGTTTCATTGTTTTAGGCAAGAATACATGCTTTTCGCGCAATTATGAGAGAAAAAGTTTTGACGATTATCACATGGACACTTGTAAAACCGATGTGTTCAGATCTATCTCGTTTTGGTCTAAAACAGCTTGTTTCGCTGTATTAGGCACGAATACATGCTTTTCGCTCAGTTATAAGAGAAAAAGTTTTGACGCGTATCACAGGGACATTTGTAAAACCGATGTGTGCAGATTTAGCTCGTTTCGTTCTAAAACAGCTTGTTGCGTTGTATTAAGCACGAATACATGCTCTTCGCGCAGTTATGAGAGGAAGTTTTGACGCGTATCACACGGACACTTGTAAAACCGATGTGTTCAGATCTAGCTCGTTTTGGTGTAAACCAGCTTGTTTGGTTGTATTAAGCACGAATACATGCCTTTCGCGCTGGTATGAGAGAAAATGTTTTGACGCGTATCGCACGCACACTTGTAAAACCGATGTGTTCAGATTTAACTAGTTTTGGTCTAGAACAGCTTGTTTCGTTGTATTAAGCAAGAATACATGCTTTTCGCACAGTTATAAGAGAGAAAGTTTTTACGCGTATCTCACGGACACTTGTAAAACCGATGTGTTCAGATTTAACTCGTTTTGGTCTAAAACAGCTTGTTTCGGTGTATTAAGCAAGAATACATGCTTTTCGCGCAGTTATTAGAGAAAAAGTTTTGACGCGTATCACACGGTCACTTGTAAAACCGATGTGTTCAGATTCAACTCGTTTCGGTCTAAAACAGCTTGTTTGGTTGTTTTAAGCACGAATACATGCTTTTCGCGCAGTTATGAGAGAAAAAGTTTTGACGCGTATCACACGGACACTTTTAAAACCGGTCTTCATATCTAGCTCATTTTGGTCTAAAACAGCTTGTTTTGTTGTATTAAGCACGAATACATGCTTTTCGCGCAGTTATGAGAAAAAGTTTTGACGCGTATCACATGGACACTTGTGAAACCGATGTGTTCAGATTTAGCTGGTTTTGGTCTAAAACAGTATGTTTCGTTGTATTAAACACGAATACATGCTTTTCCCGCAGGTATGAGAAAACGTTTTGACGCGTATCACACTGACACTTGTAAACCGAAGTTCAGATTTAGCTTGTTTCGGTCTAAAACAGCTTGTTTCGTTGTTTTAATCACGACTACATGCTTTTCGCGCAGTTATGAGAAAATGTTTTGACGCGTGTCACTCGGACTCTTGCATAACCGATGTGTTCAGATCTAGCTCGTTTTCGTCTTAAACAGCTTGTTTCGTTGTATTAAGCACGAATACATGCTTTTCGTGCAGTTATGAGAGAAAAAGTTTTCACGCGTATCACATGGACACTTGTAAAACCGATGTGTTCAGATTTACTCGTTTCGGTCTAAAACAGCTTGTTTCGTTGTATTAAGCACGAATATTGCTTTTCGCGCAGTTATGAGAAAAAGTTTTGACGCGTAAAACATGAACACTTGTAAAAACGATGTGTTCAGATTTAGCTCGTTTCTGTCTAAAACAGCTTGTTTCGTTTTATAAGCACGAATACGTGCTTTTCGCGCAGTTAAGAGAGAAAAATATTGACGCGTATCACACGGACACTTGTAAAACCAATGTGTTAAGATTTAGCTCGTTTCATCTAAAACAGCTTGTTTCGTTGCATTAAGCACGAATACATGCTTTTCGCGCAGTTATGAGAGGAAAAGTTTTGACGCGTATCACACTCACACTTGTGAAACCGACGTGTTCAGATCTAGCTCGTTTTGGTCTAAAACAACTTGTTTCGTTGTATTAAGCACGAATACATGCTTTTGGCGAAGTTATGACAGAAAAAGTTTTGACGCTTGTCTCATGGACACTTGCAAATCCGATGTGTTTATATCTACCTCGTTTCGGTCTAAAACAAGTTGTCTCGTTGTTTTAAGCACGAATACATGCTTTTCGCGCAGTTATGAGAGAAAAGTTTTGACGCGTATCACACGGACACGTAAAACCGATGTGTTCAGATCTAGCTCGTTTAGTCTAAACAGCTTGTTTCGTTGTATTAGGCACGAATACATGCTTTTCGCGCCGTTATGAGAAAAAGTCTTGACGCTTATCACATGGACACTTGTAAAACCGATATGTTCAGATCTTGCTCGTTTTGGTCTAAAACAGCTTGTTTCGCTTTATTAAGCACGAATACATGCTTTTCGCGCAGTTATGAGAGAAAAAGTTTTGACGCGTATCACACGGACTCTTGCAAAATCGATGTGTTTATATCTAGTTCGTTTCGGTCTAAAACAAGTTGTCTCGTTGTTTAAGCACGAATACATGCTTTTCGTGGAGTTTTGAGAGGAAGTTTTGACGCGTATCACACGAGCATTTGTAAAATCGATGTGTTCAGGCCTAGCTCGTTTTGGTGTAAAACAGATTGTTTGGTTGTATTAAGCACGAATATGTGCTTTTCGCGCTGTTATGAGAGAAAAAGATTTGACGCGTATCACACGGACACTTGTAAAACCGATATGTTCAGATTTAGCTCGTTTCGGTTTAAAACAGCTTGTTTCGTTATTTTAATCACGAATACATGCTTTTAGCGCAGTTAAGAGGGAAAAAGTTTTGACGCGTATCACACCGACACTTGCAAAACCTATGTGTTTAGATCTAGCTTGTTTCGGTCTAAAACAGCTTGTCTTGTTGTTTTAAGCACGAATACATGCTTTTCGCGCAGTTATAAGAGAAAAAGATTTGACGCGTATCACAGGGACACATGTAAAACCGATGTGTTCAGATTTAGCTCGTTTCGGTCTAAAACAGCTTGTTGCGTTGTATTAAGCACGAATACATGCTTTTCGCGCAGTTAAGAGAGAAAAACTTTTGACGCGTATCACACGGACACTTGCAAAACCGATGTGTTTAGGTCTAGCTCGTTTTGGTCTAAAACAGCTTGTTTGGTTGTATTAAGCACGAATACATTCTTTTCGCGCTGTTAAAAGACAAAACGTTTTGACGCGTATCACAAAGACACTTGTAAAACCGATGTGTTCAGATTTAACTAGTTTCGGTCTAAAACAGCTTGTTTCGTTGTTTTAGGCACGAATACATGCTTTACGCGCAGTTATGAGAGAAAAAGTTTTGACGCGTATCACACGGACACGTAAAACCGATGTGTTCAGATCTAGCTCGTTTTAGTCTAAAACAGCTTTTTTCGTTGTATTAAGCACGAATACATGCTTTTCGCGCAGTTATGAGAAAAAGATTTGACGCTTATCACATGGACACTTGCAAAACCGATGTTGTTGTATGGGGTTTTATGGCGCATAAGCAACTATGGCTATCATGCGCCAAACACAAGGTTAGATGATGCTATGTCAAGTGTACAGAGGTTACATTATAATAGATTTAAAAAACTGGCTTTCTTTAGAAACTTACAAACAAGTGAAAATTCGACGATTGTTTGCTCGCCTAAAAGCAATGCGGGATGAAATGGAATGTGTTCATTGTAAAATACCGTAAAAACTTTTTGTCTAAGTTCTTCGAGATGCGAACAAGAAATTAAAATGTGATTTACTGTGAGCTCTTCACCACACATTTCTCACACAGGTTTGTCTTTTTTGTTAATAAGAAGTTATGGGTGATGTGTGTGTGACCTATGCGTAAACGACATAAAATTACTTCGATAAAACGCTCTTTATGGTGGCATGATTTCCATTCTTTTATAATGGGCTTTATGATATGCAGCTTGTTGTGTCCTTCATTTTCCCAAGAAGCTTGCCACTTGTCTCTTAGTCTGCTATGCACTAACTTCATGTAATCCCTAGGAGGCAAATTCACATGTTTTATTTCCATGGTTCTGGTTTGTGCAGCACACATGTCGGCTCTCTCATTGTCCTGAATGCCAACGTGACTGGGAACCCAGCACAATTTTATAACATGTTTTTGTGTTGTGACCTTTACTATATTATGTATGATGCTTCCAATCAGTGGCTCCGTGGCATTTTTAGAGTTTAATGCTGTAAGGACGCTCAGTGAATCTGTATAGATGATGCCGTTTTTGATGTTTTCATTTGTTATTTTCTGCACCCAACACTAATAGCATAATACTCCGCGGTGAAAACTGTAGCACATGAGGGA
This sequence comes from Amblyomma americanum, assembly GCF_052857255.1. Classification (NCBI taxonomy): domain Eukaryota; kingdom Metazoa; phylum Arthropoda; class Arachnida; order Ixodida; family Ixodidae; genus Amblyomma; species Amblyomma americanum. The sequence continues at coordinate 68,002 of NW_027526644.1, read as the reverse complement.
AGTCGTACTGCATTTTCATTTTTTCCTTGTATTACTGCGCTTCCTACATGAGCATGAGTTTTTGACCCGTCAGTATAAAATGGAGTGTAATTTCTGTATTTTTCTTGTAGTGCTAGATATTCTTGTATTATCTGGTCGTGTGGTGTACAAGTTTTCCTGAGGCGTGTTAGTGTGACGTCACACACTGTGGGAAGAGTGTACCACGGTGGTAGTGCTTCGCATCTTGGGGCAATATTTTTAATTTCATTTAGTATGTTTAGTGCTTGGCATTTTTCTTCGAAGCGCAAGAGCAACGGCTTAATTGCGTGAGGCTTGTTGTTGAAGAGTATTCTGGATGGGCATTTCGTGACGATTGAGTAACAGAGATGTTTGGGGTGAGAAAGGATTTTGAGGATGTATGTACAAGTTAGTGCAGTTCTTCGATCTTCTAAGGAAGGTTCATTCGTTTCCACATACAGACTTGCTATTGGTGAAGTTCTGTAAGCACCAGAAGACAACCTTAAACCAAGATTGTGGATAGGATCTAGTCGTTTTATGTAGGACGGTCTTGCTGAGCCATATACTATGCACCCATAGTCTAACTTAGAGCGAACCAGAGAACGATATATATGTAATAGGCATGCCCTATCAGATCCCCAGCGTTTCCTTGACAGTAGTTTTAGCACATTGAGGGCTTGGGAAGCTTTTTTCTTTAAGGTGTTTATATGTTTCAAGAAAGTGAGCTTTTTATCGAAAGTTATCCCTAGAAATTTATGCTCTTGTTTGACAGGTAATTGGGTTTGGTTTAGATATATTGTGGGGTTGGCCTGTAGGCCTCGTCTCAAAGAGAACAGAACCGCTACTGTTTTCTGAGGGGAAAATCTAAATCCGTTTCTATCTGCCCAGGTAGCCAGTTTATTTATTGTTATTTGTATCTGTCGCTCACAGGTGGGTATGCTGGATGACGTGCATGCTATTTGGAGGTCGTCTACGTAAACAGAGTACATTATGGATTTTGGGATTACTTTTCCTATTGAGTTCATTTTGATGACGAATAAGGTCGTGCTGAGGATGCACCCCTGGGGTACGCCAGTTTCTTGTGTAAAAGTGTTGGAGAAGGTTGCACCTAGGCGGACTCGGAACGTGCGGTTGGTTAGGAAGTCATTCAAACAGCTCAGCATCCTGCCGCGGATACCTAGGTCCGCTAGGTCACGGAGGATACCGAACCTCCACGTGGTATCGTAAGCCTTCTCCATGTCGAAGAAGACCCCGATACAGTGCTGGTTGTGGATGAACGCTTCACGAACTGTGTTCTCAAAGCGAACGATGTGATCGGTTGTGGAACATGTCTCTTTAAAACCGCACTGGTGTATATCTAAAAGTTGCCGGGACTGAAGTATGAAGGTTAGTCTGATGTTTAGAATGCTTTCGAATGATTTTGCTATACAGCTAGTGAGTGCTATTGGCCTGTAACTGGTGGGAGTAGTTGGTGGCTTGCCAGGTTTTAGGAAGGGTACTATGATTGCTTCTTTCCATGCTTGGGGGATTTCTCCACTCATCCATATTTTATTGAAAAATTTTAGGAGAGCCTCTATGGCAGTCTCAGAGAGGTGAGCAAGCATGGCAAAATGTATATTGTCTGGGCCTGGTGCTGTCATTTTACCGGATGTTAGTACTGTGTTTATTTCCTGCATTGTAATAACCTGATTGTAGTCTTCGTGTATGCATGTTCCAAAGGGAAGTTTTTGCTTTTCTACTATTGTTTTGTGCTTTTGAAATGTTTGTGTATAGTTGGATGAGCTTGAAACTGTGGAAAAATGCTCACCCAATATGTTGGCCTGTTCTTCTAATGTTGTTTGAGTACCGGGTGTTGTCAAAAGCGGAAGTGTGAAGGAAGTATGGTCACCAGTGAATTTACGAACTTTGTCCCACATTTTCTTTGATGGTATTGAACTATTTATAGAGGACACATATTTCTGCCAGGAGGTTTTCTCAGCATTCCTGCGCACGTACCGCGATCTCGCCTTGGCCCTTTTAAAAATGAGTAAGTTCTCTGCAGTGGGGTACCGGCGCAAGGTGCTCCATGCTTTATTTTGCTGTTTTTTTGCAAATGTACATTCTTCTGTCCACCATACTTTGTGTTTCTTCTGTACGAGTCCTGTTGTTTGTGGTATAGCGAGTGTTGCAGCAGATATTATGCATGTAGTAAATCTTTCATTATTTCATCTATGCTGAGGTCTTCAGAAAATTCTTTATCTAGAGTGGCACTTTCTGTAAAAAGTGACCAGTCGGTGAGGTGAAATTTCCAGCGCCGTGGTCTTGTGGGGATGAGTGGAGTGGAAGACGAGAGCCTGATGACAGTGGGTAGGTGATCACTTCCCAGAGGATCATTTAAAACATCCCATTTAAAATCGGTAAAAAGAGACGGTGATGTGAAAGGTAAATCAAGGAAGCTCATTTTTGCTGAGCTTGGGCAACAATATGTGGCCTTTCCTGTGTTTAAAAGACAGACATTATTTGAGAGTAGAAAATCTTCGATTATTTTGCCCCTAGAGTCACAGCGTTCCATTCCCCAAAACGGGGAGTGAGCGTTAAAATCGCCAACTACCAGATATGGCTCCGGCAATTCATTGATCAGGCCTTCTAAATCTTGTATTGTTAATGTGATGTGTGGGGGGAGATATAAAGAGCAAATTGTTATTGTTTTGTAGGTAACGACGCTAACTGCAACTGCCTCAAGTTTTGTGTAAAGTTTGATTTCTTGAGCAGGGACGCCGCTTTGAAGGACAATCACGACGCCTCCCGAGAGTCGATTTGCCTGCTCGCGATCGCGTCTAAAGATGTTATAATGTTTAAGGATATGCACATGTTGTGGACCAAGATTGGTCTCCTGAAGACATAAAACTGTGGGTAGCATTGACCCTAAAATATGTGTTACGTCGCTGTAGTTCCGCATAATTCCTCTACAATTCCGCTGAATTAAGAAAGCCATGTTAATTTTTTGGGTGAGAACGCTAAGGCGTTTACTTATGCTCAGGGCCCGTTATGAGGGGTCTGTCTTTTTTTCGCTCAAGAGAGCTGTTCCGCCGCTGCAAAGCGGGCGGACTGGGAGTTGTATCCATCACCTCGCCAGAGGTGCTGGAGGACCGCGCAGCCGCGGTTGTGTTAGTTTCAGGCCTCCCCTGACGGGGGGAAGTCCGGCGGGATGCCGACCCACGGACCGGCGCTCCCTGCTGTGAAAATGGCAGGGCAGCTTTCGCTGACCCTGCCTGGGGCGTGGATGGCCCTGCCATAGGCTCGGTGGAAGTTGCCTTGGCAGGTGCCGGAGTGCTGTGTGGTGCTACGCCCCTGCGCACCACATCAGCGAAGTTTGGTTTCGCTGTGAACGAGAATGTGTTGGTTAGTGCAAAACGCCTCCTGGCTTCTTTAAATGAAATGTTTTCTTTGGTCTTTATGGTGATAATTTCTTTCTCCTTTTTCCAGGACGGACACGCCCTGGAGTACGCAGCGTGGTCTCCTTCGCAATTTGCGCAGCGCAGTGCTGCGTCACATTCCTCTGAATTGTGGTCCTTAGAAGCGCATTTCGCACAGGCTTTGCGGCCGCGGCAACTCTGAGAGCCGTGCCCGAATCTCTGACAGTTGAAGCATCTGCGTGAGTTAGGAATGTAGTGCCTGACATTAACTTTAAGGTATCCGACTTCGATGGTTTCAGGTAATGTGCTTGTGCTGAATGTGAGTACCAGGTGTTTAGTATCTATTTCTTTGTTGTCTTTGCGGATTTTAATTCGATAGACATCTGTGACATTTTGGTCGCTGAGACCTTCTAGCATTTCTTTTTCTGTTAGATGAATGAAGTCGTTTTCTGAAATGACACCACGGACGGTATTGAGGGATCTGTGGGCTGTTATGGAGACTGGGATGTCTCCAATAGAGAGAATGTCTGGGATCTTGGAGTTTTGGGTATGGTCACAGATTTCTAGTAATAAGTCGCCACTGGCCATTTTCGATAGCTTATATCCGGGGCCCATTGCATCTGTTAGGCACTTTGACACAAGAAAGGGTGATAGTATTCTTGCCTGTTTTCCTTCTACTGTACTATGTATGACATGGAACTTTGGGAAGGTTGTTTTCTTTTTCGGGAAAAAGTCTGTTGCTTCGTTCCGCCCTCTTTTCAGAGAGCGATCAGGTTTTGAAAGGGGGAGAGCCATAAAGAAAATTTAGTTATTCGGTCATGGTGCCAGCCACCCACCACGGAGTCCAACAAGGGGACGGGACAGGAACTTGAAAGCAAGTCCTGCCCACGCCAGCTGTACACCTCAACTATAACCAAATATGACTCAACTCAGGGTAGTTGGTCACACAAGGTTAACCCTTGCCGCCAGGAAAACAGGAAAAACCAAGGAGTGAGTAGGATATAGGAGAGTTGTGAGACAGAGATAGGAAAGTGAAAGATGGAGAGGAGGATAGGAAAAGGCGACTGCCGATTCCCCCCGGTCGGGTCAGGCCGGAGGTGCCGTCTGCAGGAAGCTGGGGCCAAAGTGGTGTGTTGCCTTTGCCAAGGGGCCTTAAGGGTCCAAAAGCTCGGCATCGGCTCAACCACCAGGATCCCCTTTTCCCCGGACACGGCGATGCCACGCACGGCGAGGCGCGGGTGCTCGGGTCCGTGGTGATGCACAGTTCACCATCATCCCCTTGCGGGGATGTCCCTGCGGATGCTCGGGAACCCGTGGTGTCGCCACTCACCGTCGCGACGCCTGCAAGCTGCAGGCGCCCCCCTGCGGGTAGCAAAACCGATGTGTTTAGATCTAGCTCGTTTCAGTCTAAAACAGCTTGTCTCGTTGTTTTAAGCACGAATACATGCTTTTCGCGCGGTTATAAAAGAAAAAGTTTTGACGAGTATCACATGGACACTTGTAAAACCGATGTGGTCAGATTTAGCTCGTTTCGGTCTAAAACAGCTTGTTTCGTTGTTTTAAGCACGAATACATGCTTTTCGCGCAGTTAAGAGAGAAAACGTTTTGACGCGTATCACACGGACACTTGCAAAACCGACGTTTTCATATCTAGCTCGTTTTGGTGTGAAACAGCTTGTTTTGGTTTCGTTGTATTAAGCACGAATACATGCTTTTGGCGCAGTTATGAGAAAAAGTTTTGACGCGTATCACATGGACACTTTTAAAACCGATGTGTTAAGATTTAGCTCGTTTCGGTCTAAAACAGGTTGTTTCGTTGTGTTAAGCACGAATACCTGCTTTTCGCGCAGTTATGAGAAAACGTTTTGACGCGTAACACTCGGACTCTTGCAAAACCGATGTGTTTTGATCTGGATTGTTTCGGTCTAAAACAACTTGTCTCGTTGTTTTAAGCACGAATACATGCTTTTCGCAGTTATGAGAGAAAAAGTTTTGACGCGTATCGCACGGACACTTGTAAAACCGATATGTTCATATCAGATCCTTTTGGTCTAAAACAGCTTGTTTCGTTGTATTAAGCATGAATACATGATTTTCGCGCAGTTTTGAGAGAAAAGTTTTGACGCGTATCACACGGTCACTTGTAAAACCGACGTGTTCATATCTAGCTCGTTTTGGTTCAAACAGCTTGTTTTTGTTTCGTTGTATTAAGCACGAATACATGCTTTTCGCGCAGTTATGAGAAAAAGTTTTGACGCGTATCACATGGACACTTGTAAAACCGATATGTTAAGATTTAGCTCGTTTCGGTCTAAAACAGCTTGTTTCGTTGTATTAAGCACGAATACGTGCTTTTCCCGCAGTTATGAGAGAAAACATATTGACGCGTATCAAACGGACACTTGTAAAACCGATGTGTTCAGATTAAGCTCGTTTCGGTCTAAAACAGCTTGTTGCGCTGTATTAAGCACGAATACATGCTTTTCGCGCAGTTATAAGAAAACGTTTTGACGCGTATCACACTGACACTTGTAAACCGTAGTTCAGATTTAGCTCGTTTCGGTCTAAAACAGCTTGTTTCGTTGTTTTAATCACGAATAGATCCTTTCCGCGCAGTTATGAGAGAAAACGTTTTGACGCGTATCACTCGGACTCTTGCAAAACCGATGTGTTTTGATCTAGCTTGTTTCGTTCTAAAACAACTTATCTCGTTGTTTTAAGCACGAATACATCCTTTTCGCGCAGTTATAAGAGAACAAGATTTGACGCGTATCACAGGGACACTTGTAAAACCGATGTGTTCAGATTTAGCTCGTTTCGTTCTAAAACAGCTTGTTTCGTTGTATTAAGCACGAATACATGCTTTTCGCGCAGTTATGAAAGGAAAAGCTTTGACGCGTATCACACGGACACTTGTAAAACCGATGTGTTCAGATCTAGCTTGTTTTGGTCTAAAACAGCTTGATTGGTTGTATTAAGCACGAATACATGCTTTTAGCACAGTTATAAGAGAAAAAGTTTTGACGAGTATCACACGGACAATTGTAAAACCGAAGTGTTCAGATTTAGCTCGTTTCAGTCTAAAACAGCTTGTTTCGTTGTTTTAAGCACGAATACATGCTTTTCGCGTTCTGAGAAAAAGTTTTGACGCGTATCACATGGACACTTGTAAAACCGATGTGTTCAGATTAAGCTCGTTTCGGTCTAAAACAGCTTGTTTCGTTGTATTAAGCACGAATACATACTTTTCGCGCAGTTATGAGAAAACGTTTTGAAGCGTATCACACTGACACTTGTAAAACCGATCTCTTCAGATCTAGCTTGTTTTGGACTAAAACGGCTTGTTTCGTTGTATTAAGCACGAATACATGCTTTTCGCGCAGTTATAAGACAAAAAGTTTAGACGCGTATCACATGGACACTTGTAAACCCGATGTGTTCATATTTACCTCGTTTCGGTCTAAAACAGCTTGTTTCTTTGTATTAAGCACGAATACATGCTTTTCGCGCAGTTATAAGACAAAAAGTTTTGACGCGTAACATGGACACTTGTAAAACCGATGTGTTCAGATTTAACTCACTTCGGTGAAAAACAGCTTGTTTCGTTGTTTTAAGCACGAATACATGCTTTTCGCGCAGTTAAGAGAGAAAACGTTTTAACGCGTATCACACTGACACTTGTAAATAGATGTTCAGATTTAGCTCGTTTCGGTCTAAAACAGCTTGTTTCGTTGTTTTATTCACGAATACATCCTTTCCGCGCAGTTATGAGAGAAAACGTTTTGACGCGTATCACTTGGACTCTTGCAAAACCGATGTGTTTAGATCTAGATCGTTTCAGTCTAAAACAGCTTGTCTCGTTGTTTTAAGCACGAATACATGCTTTTCGCGCAGTTATAAGAGAAAACGTTTTGACGAGTATCACAGGGACACTTGTAAAACCGATGTGCTCAGATTTAGCTCGTTTCGGTCTAAAACAGCTTGTCTTGTTGTATTAAGCAATAATACATGCTCTTCGCGCAGTTATGAAAGGAAAAGTTTTGACGCGTATTACACGGACACTTGTAAAACCGATGTGTTCAGATCTAGCTCGTTTTGGTCTAAAACAGATTGTTTCGTTGTATTAATCACGAATACATGCCTTTCGCGCAGTTATAAGACAAAGAGTTTTGACGCGTATCACATGGAAACTTGTAAAACCGATGTGTTCAGATTTAACTCGCTTCTGTCTAAAACAGCTTGTTTCGTTGTTTTAAGCACGAATACATTCTTTTCGCGCAGTTATGAGAGAAAAAGTTTTGCGCGTATCACACGGACACTTGTAAAACCGGTGTTCATAACTAGCTCGTTTTGGTGTAAAACAGCTTGTTTGGTTGTATTAAGCACGAATACATGCTTGTCGCGCTGTTTCGAGAGAAAAAGTTTTGACGCGTATCGCACGGACACTTGAAAAAGCGATGTGTTCAGTTTTAACTCGTTTTGGTCTAGAACAGCTTGTTTCGTTGTATTAAGCACGAATACATGCTTTTCGCACAGTTATAAGAGAAAAAGTTTTGACGAGTACCACACGGACAATTGTAAAACCGAAGTGTTCAGATTTAGCTCGTTTCGGTCTAAAACAGCTTGTTTCGTAGTTTTAAGCAAGAATACATGCTTTTCGCGCAGTTAGGAGAGAAAAAGTTTTGACGCGTATCACACGGACACTAGCAAAAGCGATGTGTTTAGTTCTAGCTCGTTTCAGTCTAAAACAGCTTGTTTCATTGTTTTAGGCAAGAATACATGCTTTTCGCGCAATTATGAGAGAAAAAGTTTTGACGATTATCACATGGACACTTGTAAAACCGATGTGTTCAGATCTATCTCGTTTTGGTCTAAAACAGCTTGTTTCGCTGTATTAGGCACGAATACATGCTTTTCGCTCAGTTATAAGAGAAAAAGTTTTGACGCGTATCACAAGGACTCTTGCAAAACCGATGTGTTTAGATCTAGCTCGTTTCGGTCTAAAACAACTTGTCTCGTTGTTTTAAGCAAGAATACATGCTTTTCGTGCAGTTATAAGAGAAAAAAGTTTTACGCGTATCACAGGGACATTTGTAAAACCGATGTGTGCAGATTTAGCTCGTTTCGTTCTAAAACAGCTTGTTGCGTTGTATTAAGCACGAATACATGCTCTTCGCGCAGTTATGAGAGGAAGTTTTGACGCGTATCACACGGACACTTGTAAAACCGATGTGTTCAGATCTAGCTCGTTTTGGTGTAAAACAGCTTGTTTGGTTGTATTAAGCACGAATACATGCCTTTCGCGCTGGTATGAGAGAAAATGTTTTGACGCGTATCGCACGCACACTTGTAAAACCGATGTGTTCAGATTTAACTAGTTTTGGTCTAGAACAGCTTGTTTCGTTGTATTAAGCAAGAATACATGCTTTTCGCACAGTTATAAGAGAGAAAGTTTTGACGAGTACCACACAAACAATTGTAAAACCGAAGTGTTCAGATTTAGCTCGTTTCGGTCTAAAACAGCTTGTTTTGTTGTTTCAAGCACGAATACATGCTTTTCGCGCAGTTAAGAGAGAAAAAGTTTTGACGCCTATCGCACGGACACTTGCAAAACCGATGTGTTTAGATCTAGCTCGTTTCAGTCTAAAACAGCTTGTCTCGTTGTTTTAAGCACGAATACATGCTTTTCGCGCAGTTATAAGAGAAAAAGTTTTGACGAGTATCACATGGACACTTCTAAAACCGATGTGGTCAGATTTAGCTCGTTTCGGTCAAAAACAGCTTGTGTCGTATTATGCAAGAATACATGCTCTTCGCGCAGTTATGACAGGAAAAGTTTTGACGCGTATCACACGGACACTTGTAAAACCGATGTGTTCAGATCTAGCTCGTTTTTGTCTAAAACAGCTTGTTTCGTTGTTTTAAGCACGAATACATGCTTTTCGCGCAGTTATGAGAGAAAAAGTTTTGACGCGTATCACACGGACACTTGTAAAACCGGTGTTCATATCTAGCTCATTTTGGTCTAAAACAGCTTGTTTTGTTGTATTAAGCACGAATACTTGCTTTGCGCGCCGTTTTAAGAGAAAAAGTTTTGACGCCTATCAGAGGGACACGTAAAACCGATTTGTTCAGATTTAACTCTTTTCGGTGTAAACCAGCTTGTTTCGTTGTATTAAGCACGAATACATGCTTTTCGCAGTTATGAGAGAAAAAGTTTTGACGCGTATCGCACGGACACTTGTAAAACCTATGTGTTCATATCCAGATCCTTTTGGTCTAAAACAGCTTGTTTCGTTGTATTAAGCACGAATACATGCTTTTCGCGCAGTTATGAGAAAACGTTTTGAAGCGTATCACACTGACACTTGTAAAACCGATCTCTTCAGATCTAGCTTGTTTTGGACTAAAACGGCTTGTTTCGTTGTATTAAGCACGAATACATGCTTTTCGCGCAGTTAAAAGACAAAAAGTTTAGACGCGTATCACATGGACACTTGTAAACCCGATGTGTTCATATTTACCTCGTTTCGGTCTAAAACAGCTTGTTTCTTTGTATTAAGCACGAATACATGCTTTTCGCGCAGTTAAAAGACAAAAAGTTTTGACGCGTAACATGGACACTTGTAAAACCGATGTGTTCAGATTTAACTCGCTTCGGTCAAAAACAGCTTGTTTCGTTGTTTTAAGCACGAATACATGCTTTTCGCGCAGTTATGAGAGAAAACGTTTTAACGCGTATCACACACACACTTCTAAAACCGGTGTTCATATCTAGCTCATTTTGGTCTAAAACAGCTTGTTTTGTTGTATTAAGCACGAATACATGCTTTTCGCGCAGTTATGAGAATAAGTTTTGACGTGTATCACATGAACACTTGTAAAACCGATTTGTTCAGATTTAGCTCGTTTCGGTCTAAAACAGCTTGTTTCGTTGTATTAAGCACGAATACATGCTTTTCGCGCAGTTATGAGAAAAAGTTTTGACGCGTATCACATGGACACTTGTAAAACCGATGTGTTCAGATTTAGCTAGTTTCGATCTAAAACAGGTGTTTTTGTTGTATAAATAACAAATACATGCTTTTCGCGCAATTACGAGAGAAAAAGTATTGACGCGTATCAACGGACACTTGTAAAACCGATATGTTCCGATTAAGCTCGTTTCGGTCTAAAACAGCTTGTTTCGTTGTATTAAGCACGAATACTTGCTTTTCGCGCAGTTATGAGAAAACGTTTTGACGCGTATCACACTGACACTTGTAAATAGATGTTCAGATTTAGCTCGTTTCGGTCTAAAACAGCTTGTTTCGTTGTTTTATTCACGAATACATCCTTTCCGCGCAGTTATGAGAGAAAACGTTTTGACGCGTATCACTTGGACTCTTGCAAAACCGATGTGTTTAGATCTAGATCGTTTCAGTCTAAAACAGCTTGTCTCGTTGTTTTAAGCACGAATACATGCTTTTCGCGCAGTTATAAGAGAAAACGTTTTGACGAGTATCACAGGGACACTTGTAAAACCGATGTGTTCAGATTTAGCTTGTTTCGGTCTAAAACAGCTTGTTTCGTTGTATTGAGCACGAATACATTCTTTTCGCGCAGTTATGAGAGGAAAAGTTTTGACGCGTATCACATGGACACTTGTAAAACCGATGTGTTCAGATCTAGCTCGTTTTGGTCTAAAACAGCTTGTTTGGTTGTATTAAGCACGAATACATTCTTTTCGTGCTGTTAAAACACAAAACGTTTTGACGCGTATCACATGGACACTGTAAAACTGATGTGTTCAGATTTAACTCGTTTCGGTCTAAAACAGCTTGTTTCGTTGTGTTAAGCACGAATACATGCTTTTCGCGCAGTTATGAGAAAAAGTTTTGACGCTTATCACATGGACACTTGTAAAACCGATGTGTTCAGATCTAGCTCGTTTTGGTCTAAAACAGCTTGTTTCGCTGTATTAGGCACGAATACATGCTTTTCGCTCAGTTATAAGAAAAAAAGTTTTGACGCGTATCACACGGACTCTTGCAAAACCGATGTGTTTAGATCTAGCTCGTTTCGGTCTAAAACAACTTGTCTCGTTGTTTTAAGCAAGAATACATGCTTTTCGTGCAGTTATAAGAGAAAAAGTTTTACGCGTATCACAGGGACATTTGTAAAACCGATGTGTGCAGATTTAGCTCGTTTCGTTCTAAAACAGCTTGTTTCGTTGTATTAAGCACGAACACATACTTTTCGCGCAGTTATGAGAGGAAGTTTTGACGCGTATCACACGGACACTTGTAAAACCGATGTGTTCAGATCTAGCTCGTTTTGGTCTAAAACAGCTTGTTTCGTGGTATTGAGCACGAATACATGCCTTTCGCGCAGTTATGGGACAAAGAGTTTTGACGCGTATCACATGGACACTTGTAAAACCGTTGTGTTCAGATTTAACTCGCTTCTGTCTAGAACAGCTTGTTTCGTTGTATTAAGCACGAATACATGCTTTTCGCACAGTTATAAGAGAAAAAGTTTTGACGAGTACCACACGGACAATTGTAAAACCGAAGTGTTCAGATTTAGCTCGTTTCGGTCTAAAACAGCTTGTTTCGTTGTTTTAAGCACGAATATATGCTTTTCGCGCAGTTAGGAGAGAAGAGTTTTGACGCGTATCACACGGACACTTGTAAAACCGATATGTTCATATCAGATACTTTTGGTTTAAAACAGCTTGTTTCGTTGTTTTAAGCACGAATACATGCTTTTCGCGCAGTTATGAGAGAAAAAGTTTTGACGCGTATCACACGGATACTTGTAAACTTGTAAAACCGGTGTTCATAACTAGCTCGTTTTGGTGTAAAACAGCTTGTTTGGTTGTATTAAGCTCGAATACATGCTTTTCGCGCTGTTTCGAGAGAAAAAGTTTTGACGCGTATCACATGGACACTTGTAAAACCGATGTGTTAAGATTTAGCTCGTCTCGGTCTAAAACAGCTTCCCCAGTAGCACAAGGTGGCGGGCCCATGCGGGCCCGACATGGGCAATGAGGGCTGGTGGCTGCCCGCAATAAACCTACATGGGTCCCTCGTGGGCTCAATGCTGGCAAAAAAGTTTTGGGTTGCCCATTTTATGCCTGAGTGGGCCCCTCGTCAGCTACGCATGGGCTTAAAAAGAGCGGCCAGCCCACCTGGGTCCAACCACAGAAACATGCGGGCAACAGTGCGGGCTCTATCATGGCGAAGTGTGGGCAGCCCCCCTTGGGGCTGCCCCTGCAGCGCCTTGAGGGAACCACGGTGGTTTTGTGTGGGCAGAGAGATAGTATTCCCGCCTTCGCCCTACATGGGTCCTGTGTGGAAAATACAGGGGCTAAGCTTTGGGCTGCACAGCGGCGAAGCGTTGTAGGCATGCACTTTGGGCTGTCTGAGCAATGCCTACATTGGTCCCGCATGGGCTAGGCGTGGGCACATTTGTCATTTCCGCATATTCCCCGCGCCTTTATCCTAAACAGGGTATGAAAGGGCTAAGTGTGGGCTGTATGCATGCCACCACAGATACATGCGGGCAACAGTGCGGTCTCTATCATGGTTCAGTGTGGGCAGCCCCTCTTGGGGCTGCCCGTGCAGCGCCTTGAGGGAGCCACGGTGGTTTTGTGTGGGCAGAGAGATAGTATACCCGCCTTCGGCCTACATGGGTCCTGTGTGGAAAATACAGGGGCTAAACTTTGGGCTGCACAGCGGCGAAGCGTTGTAGGCATGCAGTTTGGGCTGTCTGAGCAACGCCTACGTTGGTCCCGCATGGGCTAGGCGTGGGCACGTTTGTCATTTCCGCATCTTCCCCGCCTTTATCCTAACCAGGGTATGGAAGGGCTAAGCATGGGCTGCATGCAGTTCGTGTGCATAAAATATGGGGTTACATAATGGTGAAGTGCGGGCAAACCCTATAGAGGCGGCCCCTGCAGCACCCTCAAGGATCCAAGGAGGCTAGCTGCGTGTGGGCAAACATACAAAATTCCCGCCTACAGCCTACAAAGGCACTGCGTAGAAAATACGTGGACGGCGCATGGGCCTATATCAGCCATTCCCACACATTCCCTACATATCTGGTAGAAAAGGGCTATGTGTGGACTAGGCAGTGGCAAAATGTGTGTGTGTGAACCTGGGCTATACGACGGTGAATTGCGGGCAACCGCGATGGGGGCTTGCCGTGCATCACTCTGACGACACTTTGTGTGGAAGCAGGAGTATATTTCAGCCTGTAGCCTTCGTAAGTCCTGCGTCGATTATTCTGGTGTTTGCGGTGCAGAAATATCACGCGTAATGTTACCGATCGTTGCCCGGCGACACCTATGGACATGTAGTTCCACTTACATTAGCCTAGTATATATATATATATATATTGTTACGTGCTTTGCACGCACGGGGGTTTATTCAAAGAGGGGACCGGTCGAAGCAGGATGGAAGCAGGAAGCCTAGCAGCGTCCTTCAGCTCTCTCTTTTTCTTCCTCTTTCTCCGCGGGTCAGTCCTTCATCTTCTGCTTCTTCCGTCGAGGTTCTGTGGAAGCACGTTACATTTCCCTCCTCGCAGACGATGCCCGTCGGGCGAGTTAAACAGACCGTCTGGGATGGAATCGCTTGAGGCGGGCTACATGCACCACCTGAGATTGGCGTGACCGTCGACCACTAGCAGTTAGTCGTGCTATAACGTAATTAACGTCACTTATGCACTCCAACACAACAAATGGTCCAGTGTAGTGGGATAGCAGTTTCTGACACAGACCACGCTTGCGTAGAGGGGTCCACAACCACACAATGTCACCAGGAACATAAGAAACTTCTTGGTGTTGGACGTCGTAGCGGTTCTTGGAACGCTCTTGCGAAGATAAAATTCGAACGCGGGCAAGCTGGCGAGCTTCTTCAGCTCTGCAGAGTGTGGTCGCAAGAGAAGGTTCATCGTGGATGAAAAATGGTAGCATGGTGTCAAGGCCGCAGCGAGGCGAGCGAGCATAGAGCAGGTAAAAGGGGCTGTAGCCAGTTGTCTCATGTTGCGCGGTGTTGTACGCATGAGTGATGAACGGGAGTACGCCATCCCAGTCCTTATGATCTGCAGCGACGTACATGGCAAGCATGGTGGTGAGCGTACGATTAGTGCGTTCTACCACACCGTTCGTTTGGGGATGATATGGCGTGGAGTGGCGAAAACTGCAGCTGCTGAGGCGGAGAAGTTCTTCAACAACGTCCGCTGTAAATTGACGTCCACGGTCGCTAATGAGAACTGCAGGAGGGCCGTGCCGAAGAATGACGAATCGAAGTAAGAAGTTAGATACTTCAGACGCAGTAGCAACTGGTATCGCGGCTGTCTCACAATAACGGGTTAAGTGGTCTACGCACACAAGAATCCATCGATTTCCTTTAGAGGATCGTGGGAAAGGTCCAAGGAGGTCAATGCCAACTTGCTCAAACGGGGCTGTTGGAGGTGTGATTGGCCGCAATTTGCCCGGTGGACTTGAAGTCGGCAGCTTAAAGCGCTGGCATTGCACACAGCTGGCTACATAGTGCTGGATGGTTGAACGCATGTTAGGCCAGTAAAATCGTTGTTGTGTGCGGTGGAGTGTGCGTGTCACTCCCAAGTGCCCAGACGTGGCGTCGTCGTGCATCATTTCAAGAACTGTGATGCGTAGGCTTTCGGGTACGACAAGAAGCATGCGTGCTCCTCCAGAAGCGAAATTCTTCTTATAAAGCAAACCGTCGCGAATGCAAAAAGTATTCTTTACAGAATCTTGAGCGGCATCAAACAAAGAGGTTAATGTTTGGTCCTTGCGTTGCTCAGTTCGAAAAACTTGAAGATCGGGGAAGGCTTGTGAAAGTGACGACAAGTATTCATCAAAGTTGTCTGCGTCGTCCTGAGTCGTTAGAAGCGGCAAACGGGAAAGACAATCGGCATCTGAGTGTTTACGGCCGCTTTTATGCACAAGAGTGAAATTAAATTCTTGTAGGCGCAAAGCCCATCGAGCAAGCCGGCCACAGGGGTCACGAAGACTCACTAGCCAGCAAAGCGAGTGGTGGTCGGTCACGACGGTGAAAGCATTCCCGTACAGATAGGAGCGGAAGCGCTGTACAGCGAAAACAACGGCGAGACATTCGTGCTCAGTAACCGTGTAATTTCTTTCGCTCTTACTCAACGAACGGCTGGCATATGCTACCACGTGGTGATCGTGACCATGGCATTGTATAAGTACAGCGCCGATACCGATACCACTTGCATCAGTGTGCACTTCAATTGGTGCAGATGGGCAGAAGTGGCGTAGGATGGGGCCCGAGGTCAAAAGAAATTTCAGATGCCGGAAAGCTGCGTCACATTCGCTGGTCCAATTGAACGGTGCATCTTTATGCAGCAAACACGTGAGTGGGTAAGCGATGTCCGCAAACCTAGCTATAAAGCGTCGAAAGTACGAGCAGAGCCCTAAAAAACTCTGCAGCTCTTTCACTGATTGAGGCACCGTAAAACTTTTGACAGCTTCAATTTTCTTTGGATCTGGTCGAACACCTTCTTTATCAACTAAATGACCAAGAACAATTGTTTCACGGTTCCCAAAATGACATTTCTTGGAATTGAGGATAAGGCCAGCTCGTTCCATGCAATCAAGCACAATATCCAGACGGCGGTTGTGCTCACTAAACGTTTTGCCAAAAATTACAACGTCGTCCAGATAACATAAACAAATTTGCCACTTGAGGCCACGCAGGATTGTATCCATGAACCGCTCGAATGTTGCAGGTGCATTACATAATCCGAAAGGCATAACGTTGAACTCGTAAAGTCCGTCTGGTGTAATGAATGCCGTTTTTTCCCTATCTGCAGCGTGCACGGGGATTTGCCAGTAGCCGGATCTCAAATCAATAGAAGAAAAGTATGAAGCGGAGTGCAGACAATCAATTGCGTCATCTATACGTGGAAGCGGGTAGACGTCCTTCTTCGTGGCCGTATTTAAGCGACGGTAGTCAACACAGAACCTCCATGTGCCATCTTTTTTCTTAACAAGGATAACTGGAGCCGCCCAAGGACTGGAGGATTCTCGAATTATGCCTCGCTTTAGCATCTCTTGAACTTGGTCATCTATTAACTTACGTTCAGTGGCTGAGACTCGATAGGGCTTCTGGCGTATAGGAGGTGCGGAGCCGGTGTTGATCGTGTGATGAAAACGACTGGTAGGCGGTGGTGTTGAATCGTCTTTGGCAAAGTCGAACACGAACACGTGTTTCAGAAGGAGTTCCACTAGAGTGCGACGCTCGGTTGGGGAAAGAGCCTGATTAATCATAGCCTTAACTTGGGTCTCCATATCTCTTTTCACGTGCTGCTCACTGACAGAGTTGATTAACGCCGCGACGAAACCTGACACACCTTCCTCGAAACGGGCGAGTTTGAGGCCCCGGGGCAACACAGCTGGCACTTCAGAGTGGTTCACTGTCCACAGCTCGGTACGGCCTCTAACCACGGGAACGACGCAACGAGGCACGGCGATACTCTTCTTAGAGCAGGCGAGTGTCGTAGGCTCTACCACAGCTTCAAAAGATTCGCACTGATTGTGAATAGAGGAAACCCGCACGAATGCTGCAGAGAAAGCTGGTACAATAGTATCTTCTTCCACCGCAAATGCTCCAAAATCCGGTGTCGAGTTATCCACAAGAGCTGAAAGTAACGAAGAATTCAAAGCAACTTCTCCCGTACGACAGTCTAAAGTTGCACCACACTCTTGCAGAAAATCAATCCCAAGAATCACATCATGCGTTGACCGTGGTAGCACTGCGAATTCTGTTCTAAACGTTAGACCACCAATAACAACATCCGAAGCACACACACCAAGTGGAACCAAAGGTTCACCACCGACACCACGGAATAACGCTGCACGGTCACCACTAAACATCACTTTCCTACCTAAACGATTCTTAAACCTCAAACTCATAACGGATACGGTAGCACCAGTGTCCACAAGAGCCATTGTTTTCACACCATCAATAAACACTTCCAGTTTGTTCTTCAACATAAACACGGGCAGAGGTAGATTGGACGTCATCGACTCGCCGGCGGCCTCACCTCCGTCGGCCGCGCGTCCTAGTTTCCCGGAGGCGGAGGGGATGCACGACGTCGAGGAGAAGGTGATCGCCGTTGGCGCTGAGGTGGCGGCGTCACACTGCGGTCAGATGCGGGTGATGAACTCCGCAAATTGCTCGGACGGTACGGGTCCCAAGCGGACGTTGGGGGTCTCTGCTGCGCGGTGTGCAGTTGCCCGTAAGTATTCGCCGGGGGTTGGCAGTCTTGAGAAGTTGGGAAACGACGGCGGCAATATCTAGCGATATGCCCTGCAATGCCACACCGGTAGCACAAAGGTTGAGAGCGCCAGCGACCGCCATAAGAGTCCTGGCGAACAAAGTCGCGACGTTGGCTGAAGCCAGGATCTCGCTGCTGACGAACCACGTCTTCTGGGTAGGTGGGCCTCCTTTCTGTCGGCTGGTGGCGATAACGTTGGGC
Source organism: Amblyomma americanum (assembly GCF_052857255.1). Taxonomy (NCBI): domain Eukaryota; kingdom Metazoa; phylum Arthropoda; class Arachnida; order Ixodida; family Ixodidae; genus Amblyomma; species Amblyomma americanum. The sequence continues at coordinate 50,099 of NW_027526644.1, read as the reverse complement.
AATGTTCCGATCGTCCATGGGCAAAGTGCCGTTGGGTGGAGCCCACGGAGTCGACAGGGCGGCAACATCTTCCTCCGGTGTAGAACTGTGCCGCAGATATTGTGTGTGGCAGAAGGTATCCCGGGATCTGGACAATTCCTCGCGCAAAATCTCTCGAATCATATCAGCCATAGAATTTGGAGGACTGGCTTCAACACTGGCTATAGAGGTGACATTGGCCAATCTTCCGAATTTAGGGGTGATTCGACGCAGCTTAAGAGCTTCAAATGTTCTGCAATGTTCTATAACGTCAGCGGTGGTGCTCAGGCTCTCTTTGCTAATCAGGAAATTGTAAACATCTTCCGCAATTCCTTTTAGAAGGTGGCCGACTTTGTCTTCTTCAAGCATTCTGGAGTTAACTAGCTTGCATAACTTTAAGATGGCTTCGATGTATGCCGTGCAAGTTTCTCCGGGTACTTGCGCGCGGTGAAGCAATGTCTGTTCCGCACGCTTCTTCTTTGCCGATTCATCCCCAAAATTTTTCTTTATCTCGGTCGTAAAGGTAGCCCATGAACTCAGTGTATCCTCATGATTGTCGAACCAGTCAAGGGCAGTGGCGGCAAGGAAAAACACAACGTTAGCCAGTTTAGTAGCAGCGTTCCATCGATTGTATTTGCTCACCCGCTCGTAGTGTTTCAGCCACTCGTCAACGTCCTCTTCAGGTTTTCCAAAAAATGTGCGGGGCTCTCGATAATGTGGCCAGTTGTTCGCTGTGGATAGCCCGGGTTGCTCAGCATTGTCGTCTCCAGGCATGTCCGATGGCAGTGGTGGGAAGCCTGCGAGTCTACGGCTCCTTCGGTAGATGGAATGCTCCGTGGTCGATACCCGGCACCTCTCACCAACCTGTTACGTGCTTTGCACGCACGGGGGTTTATTCAAAGAGGGGACCGGTCGAAGCAGGATGGAAGCAGGAAGCCTAGCAGCGTCCTTCAGCTCTCTCTTTTTCTTCCTCTTTCTCCGCGGGTCAGTCCTTCATCTTCTGCTTCTTCCGTCGAGGTTCTGTGGAAGCACGTTACAATATATATATATATATATATATATATATATATATATATATATATATATATATATATGCTCAGTATATGGGCTGCCACTCAGCACGTTGATGAAGCCAGACGAATGTGGGCAAATAGCTTGCATTCCCGCCTTCAAGCTAAATATATTCTGCATAGAATATGCAATTAAGCATGTAATTTAGGTTATATGCGCTTCAAAATGGCAAAGCATATAGGTAGACGAATTCCGGCTGCCAGCAATAACTGATGCGGTGCCCTCTTCCGACCTATACCCTGGTACAAATGGTTCTTGTCAGTTTTGTTGGAGGTCATTTGATAATTTGAACTTTTTATGGTCTCTTGGTGTTCGATTTAATGAGATTTTGCAGTAATACACATTTTGTTGAAATCTACAATAGCACCTTTGAGATTAACCTTTTTTTTTGAAATTGAGTAAAGCAGACTTGTTCCGCAGATCATATCTTTGTAGCATAAGGCGAAATGTGGTTTACGAGAAACTTAGTGCTGTGCTCAAAAATATGCAGTGAAAGCTCTTTAATCCGGTCGGCAAAAGACCAGAAAGAAAAGAGAAAAGCTAAGAAAACAATTTGTAAAGTTGTTCTGCAAGGAGCTGAAACATTGTCGCTTGCTTTTGACATGAAAACTGCACGGCAATGATGCACGGAGGCGCGGAGCGCCTTAGTCTAGCTGCAATTTTGTAACAGTTTGCAGTATATATTTACCATGACGCCACGCTAATAGCCCCGCGCCAGCGCCTAGCGTGCTTTCCAACACCGTTCAAATCCAGCGCGCTGCTGCCAGGTCACGTGGCAGGACGCAGCACACCCTCCTCCCTTCCTCTCCCTCGGTGCAGTTCCGGAGTGATATCCGGCTAGGCCTTACGCCGCACCGTGCCGTGCTGCTGCTGTTCGTGTGCTGTTTGTGTCTGATTTCAAAATCGTTCCTTCAAACTTCCGTTTGGATTTTTTGCTTATAGTAGCTTGCGCCGCATGTCAGCAATGCAGCCGTTCGCGTACTTTGTGAAAAGTGACCACGCCGAGAAGCATGGAGCCGTTTCATATTGACAACACGTTCGGCTTCAACCGTAGCAACCGCGAAGCAAGAGAAGAAAGCGGTTACTGGAATGCGTCGAGTCCTCGTTTCCACAACACGTTCGACTTCAACCATAGCAGCCGCAAAGCAAGAGAAGAAAGCGGTTACTGGAATTCGTAGAGTCTTCGTTTCCAGGTGAGACCCATATTGTAGCGCAAGAGTGCGTGCAATTTGTGACCGCGAAAATAAACGAGGGAGCGCAAAGGCGAGAAGGAGCGGAAGGGACGAGGCTCTGTCAGCTCTGTCCTGTTCGTTTCCCTTCGGCATTGCGCGTGAGTCACTGGTTGTTTCCGCGGCAGCAAAGTGCATTCCACATCGAATCATCAAACTGCAGGTCCGTCAGTGTTCACAGTGTATGCGTTGCGACGCGAGCGCCGAGGTGTATGCATAGATGCGTTTGCTGAATGGCAGGCGCGCGTAGGAGTCCTAAATGTAAATGTGGCAATTGTATACCGCCCAGCAAGGCGCGTGACTATGTTTTGGGCTTTCGTTAAGGTGGTTGCCCGACTTCCTGTTCATTATTCGACGTGGGGCGTGATCGTGCACTGCCTGCACGCGTGTTTTTGACGCCAGTATCGGCCCGTTGCGAACTGCCGATAGCGTGCGCCGCTCGGTCTGTTTAGCGTTCTGTTATTCGCTACGCGTATGTGCGTCTTTATAGTAATCTGATGTGGCGTCTTAAGGTTAGAACACACCTCTACGAGCCGATTACACCAGCTGTCAAGCTCAGAGTGGGAGGGGTGTGACGCGTCAAGGCATGCAAGCGACTGAGTGAATTGAAGCGACGTGTCACTGCGATACCACAACAGGTAGCTGCCTGCTCGATCACTTCTGTAACATTGGTACCGTTGCCTGCAGCTGTAAAGTTCTTTTAGTTGCTGGCGGCCGTGAATAAAAGTCATTGCTGAAAGATGACGAAGAAGTAGCCATAGAAAAAGAGCGCTTTGTAACCCTTTCAAATTAAGTAGTTTTGAATAACCTAAGTAGTACAGAGCTGATCATAAAAACTAGTGTGGGCAAGTGGCGTTATGTATTTGAAGTTTGGCTGTTTAAACATTTTCTTGTGGTTGTGTGAAATGCAGGCAATACAAATAATTATCAGGAAATGCCAGGCATTGTGGGTGCAAAATACACAGCTGGAAATTATGTTATGCAGGTGAAGTGCCTTCTCTTCAGTAATGAAGAGGTCTGAAAAGAGCTTCATCGGAGAAGATGTCTCCACTGTCGAGATTTGGGGCTGTTCTTCTCTGTGCCTGTTCAGCATACATTGCAGAGCACAAGTATGTGTTGAGTTTTCTCAGATCTGTTTTTTTTCACCTCTGCATTGAGATCAGTGTGTTGCAATGTCTGCTTTGGACCAGAACGTTGATGGCATGTATTGGCATTCCCCTATTCAAAATAACGTGTGTGTCTCTTCTCAATAGGTCATCATCAGATAGTGCCAGTTTCACGCTCAGAAAGAAGCAGTGCTTATATACAGGGGTGTCTCGGCTGGCCTCGGAACCCTTACAGAACTAGCGAGGAATCTGAGACTTCCCGTACTAGAATGCTTATAAGGAGCGTATGAATCCGAAGCAATCAACCATTTTTTTTTTCTTGTTAGTGGTGGTTGGAACATTTCTCCTGTCATTTCTAAAATTTCGTGGTGATTTTTAGCAAGAATCATTAACACGTTTTCTTATAGCCAAAACGCAAAAAATGCAACGTTGACAGCACAACACACAGGGTGGAAGAAAAAGGGAAACCCGCACCCTCATACCACGATTGAGTCCATAGCTGGCCGCTCAACTCCAAGGCTACAAAGCAACAGCGAGCACAATGGCATAGCCTCAGCTCAGCCGCTTTCTCTCTCTCCCTCTCTAGTTCCCTCCCCACCCGTTCTCGAGTCACTAGAGACCCCCTCAATGCAGCCAGGCTTTAAGAAATGCCAATATGAAGTAATGGGCTACAGGGCAGCATTTTAAGGTGATATTACAGCATGAGAACAATGCTTTTATTCTTTTTTCCTCTAGTATCCATCTCCCATGGCACTCCTCATAGACACTCATAGTAGAAGGATAACCATGTGAAGCTTCTGCAGTAATGCCGGTGTCACATGGCACTCCTCAGAGACTGGTCCAGCAAATATATTTCACTTGATGAAAAGAATATGAATGGTGTTATATAGTGCAGCTATGAATGCACCTCAAAGATGAGAAACATTAATTGGACTTGAAGCTTGGCAGCTTCTCTTCTGTGGCCTCTCACTGTATAACGAAAGTAAAAACAGCGCTAATTTTTACACAAACCACAAAGAAAGAACAGACAGGACAGCGCCCGTCCTGTCTGTTCTTTCTGTGTTGTTTATGTAAACATTAGCGCTGTTTTTACTTTTGTTACACAATGTTACACCAACTAGTCCAGCAAGAGGTACTGTTAAATGAACTTTTCACTGTAGTTGCAATATTTTTACTGCTTCTAGATCTGAGTGGAAAATAAGCACTGTCTACTGCAAACTACTTCAAGGTCTGTTGAATTATAGCCTGTGCACAAAAAAGCTAAAAGTGCTAAATGAAAAAAGGTGAATGTTCACCATAAATTGTTACCTCTGTGATTATCTTGGTCAGTTCTGATTTTTTTTTGCCATTTCACTTGCTTGGTGATGACACTGTGCAAGTTCAGTGAATATACTTGCTCTGTTACACTTACAGGAAATTAGGAGCTTGTAGTGACCTGTTTGACTCAGCCTTTCGGCATGCTACCTGATATCATAGTTCAACAAAGCTTGAAAGAAACTGCATATACTATGGACACCAGATGTTTGCTTGCGTCTTTTTTCAAATGCCTTAGACATTAATATGCAGGCGCGGACAGAAGTAAACGAAGCGCGCCGCACAAGAAAGAACTGCTTTTCAGCGCCGCCTAGCAAAACCACACGTAAGCTCAAAATCGCGACACGCATATGCAGGCCCCCTACCAGCGCAACTCTCATTGCTCCGCTCGCCTCTCATTCGGCCGTAGTCAGGGTCACGCTGATGATGGTTATGATCAGATGGCTGCGCCCTTAGTAGCGAGCGGGCATTTCGGAGCGCACAGACCGCTGCCTTGAAGCCAAAAATCCCGCGGGGGCGACGCTATCATTATGTCGTTTCATCTGTGACAGCTGTGGGGCGTTTCCATTGCAAATAGCGAGCGTCCTTCGAACTTTAGTTGCTTCTGGGATTCATTTCCATCTCGCTGTAGACCAAATAAACGCAAAAGCACTCGATCCACCACCGCAGTTTCGGGATCTTTTATACAGTTACCGTTCATTTTCGGCTTGCTCCTACGACGAACCGACGGAGCGGCAAAGCATGCGCCCTGTGTGTCTGTACTGCACCACAGTGCTCCTGCATTGGAACCTCGCCTAGGAGGTCAGCTTAAAAGGAGATGAAACCGCCGCTCTTGGCGCTTTTTGCAGCGCGATCCAGCGTCTCAAGGATAGTGACTGCTTCCAAATGTGCTGGATGCAGCTGTTGGGTTTTCACACCTATATTCTCAAACAGACCAATGTCTATATGTAACCGGTAGCTGTGAAGTAATACAGCTCGTACAGAAGAGTTTGGATCACTTGCTGGGTTCTGTCGTGGCTCATACTCTGATTAGTGGGCGATCACGGATACTACGCGGATATTACGCGGGGCACGCAACAGTGACGCACTGCTGCCGCGGCATTGATGTGGGTGAGACAGCGGGTGCTTGTAGTCATCCTAAGATCCAAAGGTGCATGAAAAGTGATTACCATGAGCTCTGCTCCGCACATGACAGCGCGATACGCAGCGCACAGTCTCAGTGGTGATAAGAGCAGGATCCATTATAGGGGCAGTTTGTTTCGGGGGAGACAGGCAGGGTGCATACACTAGCGCTGCGTCAGCGCCTGGTAGGAACAAGGCGAATCATCAGTGATAACTGTAGAAAATTAACACAAAACTGCGGCAGTATGCCGAGTGTTTCGAGCGCGTTTGCTTGCGAGTGAGACGCAGCAGAGTCCCAGCGGCAGCAAAAGTTCGAAACATGCGGGTTGTTTGCGGCGCAAACATGCCTCCAGCTGTCTCAAACGAAGCGGCTTAATGGTAGAGCTGTCCCCGCGCAATTTGCCTTATCAAGACAGCGGTCTTTGTTTTCCGAAATGTTCGCTAGCTACACAGAGCACGACTATCCAATCATGATCATCATCAGCACGACACAGACGCCGGACGAATGCGAGGCAAGCGGAGCATTGAGAGGGTCGCGCCGGAAGCGGGCCTGCACATGCGCGTGGCGATTTCCAGCTCTCGTCTGGTTTGGCTAGGCGGCGCTGACACGCAGTTCTTGTGTGGCACGCTCTGTTTACTTCTGTCCGCACCTGTACATGGACCACCCCGTGATATTTGCTCTATGACTGGTAAATAATTTATAATTGTCTTTCTCTTTGTTGTTTCAGTATTATCAACCGAACGATGGCTGCGACGTGTAGTTGGTTTTCAGGTCATGGCAAAAGCAAGAAAACTGGTAATATAACTGCTGCTATGGCATTTGTTGTCATTCCAGCTTTTGAAACAGGCTGTTTTAGGTGTTGTATTGAATTAAAACTGCATATCAACATTTATATTGTAGCCTTTTCCATGCCTCAGCAGACCTAAAGGCCAACTAGGCATCACAGCCATCAATTGGCTGATCAAGCCTAAACAACATCAGAGAAGGAAATGGAATTATAAATTATTTAATGATAGGCAAATACCATTTGAGGATTCGTGTATTCTAATGTCTAATGCAGCGTTTAAAAAAATATGTGACCATAGTTGCATTTTTATAGTCCTTGAAACTTATTTTTTAGGTGTTTTCTATTTCACTGCTCTCAATTTGCAGAGGCAGCAGTGTTCAGTACCGCTTACCTTCTTTTTGTTGTTCTCTTTTCATTCATTGGTTGGGCCCTGTTTTCCTGTGTTATTTTGTGTTCTGTAATCGCATAGTGCATTCCTTCTTTTTTGTTTGTGCACCGCTTCAGTTCAGTGTTTTTATGTGGCAGGCCTCATGACAGCTGGCCGCTTTCCTTTCATTTTTGCCTTCTCCTCTGACGGTTCTCATGGTACTAGACAAAATATAGTTTACTGAAAGGCTGAATTCTAAATTGTACAACATCATTAAGGTGCCCTCTTCCTTTTTAGCACATGCCATTAATGGTGATGCCTACTGTTGCCAAGAATCTTACATTGACACAAATTTGTTTCACAAGTGCAGGGCATGCTTTGCTCTCATGTAGAGTTTGTGCATTTACAGTGTATAGCTTGTACATTGTCTCTTAGTTGGTGACTGACAGAGTGGCCTCATTGGTTGGCTTTTATATAGTTATGAAGGTTAGAATTTGTTTTTCTCACTGCTGATGAGCTTTACAGGAGCTTATGATGCCTTCAACAGTCATGTCTTTTTTATTGCTTTAGTTAGGATACTGAGGCTCAAATGAGCGAGCATCTGAGACCAAAATACCAGTATAACTTCGTGCCGTTTGTCAGCTTTCTTTATGATGTGAATAACTGTTCAAGTAGGAAATAATTTCAGGTCTTAGTGGTCCTTCATTTTCTTTTGCTTTTCAGCCTTTATGCCAGATGTCAGATTTTGGAGGATAGTTTGTCACATCCTTCATCATTGAAGTAGGTAGCACAATGTACCAGCCGTGACAATTGGTCATTATAACTAAGCACCCCACCTTCCCTTTATGAGCACGCCAAAGCTGAGATCTCATGGCAACTTTGATGAGTATTTACACCTGAAGTTGTCTTGTTACAAGCATAATGTTACGGACCACTTTAAAATTTCCTTATGCTATTAGGTTCAAATCATGTTTTTGCTTGCTGTCAAACTCGCTCAACGGCACTTTCATTGTGAAAATTAGTATAACACTTGGAAAAGGCAGCCAGGTCCTTCATTGAATGTGAGTGGTGCACACTGGAATCCTGCTCCTGCAGCAAATCATGTGGGTCATATTGGAGGTTGTGTTAAAAAGTAATGAAGCATAGATATGAAAATGGTGATACACAGTTATTACCATTTTGTGGCCCTTGACCAATTTCTGTCTTTTAAAGGCACTGTACTAAAAAGAAACTGAAGTGCACTGGAGCCGCTGGAAACCTTTTGTGTGAAGAAAAGGCATAATGACTGTGCTCATGACAATTTCATCATTGTGCAAAATTTCAAAATGACCATTTTACTACTTCTTTATGAATATGTACTCTCTAGTGTCACATAAGGTGTAATGACTGAACTTGTCTCTAATTTTTCTTTGCACTTCAGTTTTGTTTCTATTTATATTTTGTATTTCTTGCCATGAACAGCACAGGCCATGCACTCCTGTATTACTTTCTATAAGGAAACAGTGGCAAGTAAAGTGTCTGCGTGTGGGCCCCTCGTTGAACACTATTCTAAGGCACTAAGTTGTTTGCCTTGGACTCAATAGTTCATGCGCTTCTAGCTGAAAAAATAAGTAATGTTTCGTTCAATTTTGACTACAAGAACTTTGCTAACTAGGCAGCATGTTGAGGATACATTAGATTTACTGCAGGTCAACCGGCATTAGTGCCTTGCTTGACAAGGGCATGGGCAAGAACTGCAATTAGAAAATTGCTCTTAGCAGTCACTGCGAAGCCGCCGCGGTGGCTGAGTGGTTATGGCACCCGGCTGCTGGCCCGAAAGACGCAAATTCCATCCCGGCCGCAGCGGTCAAATTTCGATGAAGGCGAAATTCTTGAGGCCCGTGTACTGTGCGGTGTCAGAGCACTCTAAAGAACCCCAGGTGGTCGATACTTCTGGAGCCCTTCATTACGGTGTCTCTCATAGCCTGAGTCGCTTTGGGACGTTAAACCCATATAAACCAAACCAGTCACTGCGTGTTGATTTAAACACTGGCAGTGCTCCTACTATTTTTATTTTCAGTATTTGCTACCACACATACTAATCTGCGATTTTCAAGGATGAAGTCAATTCCTTTTCAATAATTGTGCAGTTAAAGTTGCATGTTCTAAAATTCGAAGCAAGCAGTTGCCTTTTGTACTTCACACTCCTATCAGAACTCACCACTATTGCATGACACCATCAACATCAAGGTGCAAGTCTTGTGTTGGTAATAAACGAAATGGTTTCTACTTTCTTGTTTCAACAGGCGTTAAAGCATGCTGCTGTTGTTGCTGTGAAGCATACAAATACAATTATTATCATATTCCTGGCTGCAAATATGGCTAAGAATTTTTATATGCGTGTTCTTTTTCCTTTAGGTGCATCTGAATTCAAGGTAGAGAAGGCAGTGTATGACACCGTGAAGGGAATCCCAATGGATGCAGTATTTCACAAGAGAACTGCCATTCCCATCTGGTCAACAGAAGCAGTTGTACTATGCAGTTCCAGTGGCAAGTGCTCAGGAGGTGACAGCGGAAGGCAAGGAAAAGGTTCTCCACAAGGCTCAGAATACAGGGCTGGGATAGTCGGTTCTGGGAAGAATTATGAGACATCATTCCAGCGCACAAAAATTATGTCCGGTGTCCGTGGTGTCTATCCTCTTCGTTCGTGTATTTTTGTGCGCTGGAGTGTGAAAAATGGATGCACTGAGAGGTAATTGCTAGCTGTAGCTGGATTTACCTCAGGGGCATATACTCACTCCATCAGTGTATGTGAGAATTACGACTCAGGTTTGTTAGTGGTTTATAAAATGAAAGCGCCAAACAAAGGATAATGCCAGACATACAAGACGTGATCAAATAATTGTAGATATCTTCATGTGAAAGTTTATTTAGAGGAGGTTAATTGATGGGTTCAGTTAGCTCGTGTGAGGATAAAAGCAGCTTAAAAGCCTAGGCTCTATGTTCAGTGCGGCAGTGCATAATCAGTGAAATTACTCATAATGAACATTTAGTGAATATGTACTTCTCATGCCATGGAAACAGAAGATGTACGGTACTTAGCAGTCATTTGCCCTGAAGCTTGGATTTTAGCTACTGAGGCCTAAGTGATGCTGATTCAGTATATACATACGTGGGTGCGGCCACATTTGCCATCATGAATCCTCTGGTTGCCTCTACTTAACAACGAAAATTTGTATGTTATAACTTGTAGCCATCACTGAAAGCATTTTGCAGGAAAATAAGCTTGAATTGAATGCTAGCTGGCCTATTGTTTAACTGTCAGATGCCATGATGGAAGTGACTGTTAGAGTCCATCATGTAGCCCATAATGAACCCCTGTTTGCCCTTACCTTCTCTGCTCTCTTGTCTAGCTGTTATGCATACAGTTTTACAAGTCATGTTCTAACTTCAGCTACTTCATTTTACGTGTAAAAAGATTTTGGCTACTTTTTACTCAAGCAGAGGTGTGCTTGAGCACTCTTTTGCTAGCTTTGCTGCATGCTTTGTAAAAATAGTTTGTAGCATTGAATATGACAAAGCATATCTTAGCCACTTTTTTCACACTTAGCAGGGACGGCCCAGCGGGGCCTGTAGAGATGGCTCGAAGCGGTTGCAATATTTTGTTGCATACATGTTGGGAGGAATCATGCGACTAGTGAGTTACGTATATGTGTGGCAGTAAACATTGCTACTTTGGAAAAGGTGCCGGTCTGCCATACAATGTCAGCGAAGCTTAACGAACCCCACTTTGTCTAAACTAATTTGGAGCCCTGCACTACAGTGTCCTGAAGCCATTATTGTTTTCCGCCTTGCTGTGAGAAGCGGATCTTGCAAGTGATCTGCCTGCTTAGAACCAGTCAACTTGTTAAGCTTATTCACTTAACTCATAATCAACTCAGACATTTTTTATAACTGGAACCTTAACGCTTGGATGCACCAAAAGAAGTGCATCTCACTGGAAGACAGGGCGTGCTAGGCACTATAGTGGGCAATGCACAGTACGCAGAATCTAGTGTGGGTTTTGTATGTGTGCAAGTGTCTGCAGGTACTCTACAGTCAACTGCACCAGAGGCTCAGGATGTGCATAGCAAGCTATACCTAAACAAAACTCGTGCGCTCAGGCAGCTTTGGTTTTAATACATTCAGCAGGAAAAATAATCTGGCAGCTTTTTTTTGCGCTTCTGTTGGGGTTTTAATAGTGCCAGAGTTCATCGCATCTTGTTTAAGATTTCCTTTCGAATCATTAACATTCCACCCTTGTCATTTTGTATGTGGCATTCAGCTGAAAATAAATTTCCGCAGTCGGCTTTTTATGATTTGCTGCCACTTTTTTGGAAGAAATTAAGAGGAATGGTCTCCTAAATAGATGCAGCCAGCCATGCAGTGCTTTACAGTTCTGCACCCTGTGCGCATAAAGTCTCAATACATGGATTTTGTCACCCTGAAATATACTCGCATCAGATATTTTTTTAGTCGAACTACATCTTGTCTCCTTTTTGTGCCCATCTTTATGGGCATCTTGTAATCATTGCTGTGATTCCTTAATTTCTCTTATTTTTGTTTTCTGCAGCAGTAGAATTTCCATATCAATTTATTTCTCTAGGCTACCAAGTATTAGTATCTCTGAGCCTGGTAATGAATCAAATTACCGGAGATGCTAGAGTGCTGTTGATTGTCTCAGAAAGCCTGACTGTGTTGGAAGGACTGTCATGCTCAATATCAGCTGCAATGCCAAAATATGACGAATTCAGATTATGATGCAGGTGTACCCAACTGTATTGTAAATATATGCAGTTAGCTATGAATACAAAAGAAAAACACAACGCAATAATTCACATTTTCATTCACACAGCATGATGATGAACAGGGGCAAGGGAGGAGGGACCTCAAAGTGTTTTTCGGTGTCTTGCCCCTTGTCCATGTTCATCGTTGTACTGTGTGAATGAAAGTGTGAAATACTTGCTCATCCAGATACCGATTTCAAGCAAATTAATGCAAGTGGGCTGCTTTATGTGAGTAGCATTGATTTACTATAAAGCAGAAGTCAGTTGATTTACTGTAGAGGCATTGCGAGTCGTATTGAATGTGTACTGTATAATTGCACCACTGAGCTAAATTTAATAGCAGTATTTGCTGGTTGTCTTTGCACCGTGATTAATATTGTGTATTTCACACAAATTCGTGATTTTGTTCTGTTGTTCTTCAGGCATTGTGGCTACACAGCTGGAGTCAAGCTGCTATCAGGGAAATTCAACCTATTCGACTTTGCCAGAAAAGACGCACGCTATGATGGTTGGGGCCTCCATCTTGACTATACTGCCAATTTTGTCTACCAATGAAGCTAAGGACGCTTTTGGCCAAATGTGAGCATTTTTTCTTTCTTTACGATACGTGCTTGCTCTTCGGCAAGAACAGAAATGATGTGGTTATGTGCATGCTCCAGTGTACAATCATGTGGAAAATTATGACGCTGCGAGTGTGTGCCATACTATGCCTAACTGCGTGCAGGTGCCATCTGATGAAATGCTCGTGCCATCAAGGCCGGCGCAGCGAGATTGATGGATGTTAGTGCACCTGACTCGACATCAGGAGTGCTTGCTGTTTTACACCATTTGGCATGCATTCGCTGGGATCTCTTAATTTTTCTCACGATAGTATGTCCAAACTCACAGCATCTCAATCAAGACATTCTACGGTATACCAACCGCACCAAACCGAATGGTAGATCGACCACACCAGGAAACACCAAACGAAACCACACCAGAGCCGGTATTAGACAACCGGGTCACAGCACAGAAAACTAGACCAGAAACACACTAAAGCACACCACACTACGCCACATCAGGACCCGTGTCTGAAAACCCTGGTCTGGTCGGAACACCAGACACAGTCACACCAGAACCCGTGTCTAAAAAAGCCAGTTTGGTGTAAACACCAGAAACGGGCTAGTGTTTTTTTTCGACTGGGTATATGGCATTTCTTTCAATTGTGCCTATGAACGACTGGCAACGTATTGATTCCTTTCAATATAATTTTGATGCATAGTGTTTTGTTCAGCTGTAGGTTAATTTGAGCCCTCTACATATGGTGAGTCCACTTCAGATTAAGTTGGGACTTCGAAATTGCCTCATGTTGCATTTGGATTGTAGACCTGAAAGCTTCATTTTGTACAAGTGTATTTGAAAGAGGATTTGCTGTATATAATATCTAGCCTACTACAAGAACTTAGCACAAGCATTAGCCTTGCTGTTCATAGTGGCAGCTGATGGTTATGTTCTTACATCACTCATTTAGCTCCAGACTACAATTTTGCGATGGTTCAAGGTGGCCTTAAAGTAATGGCTTCACTTTTTCCCCCTTGTCTTATTGTTTGGGAAGTGTATGCCATTGAGTCGTGCATAACAGGAAGTTAATATGATGATGCAAAGATTGGCATTTAGAAGACAACAGAGAATTCTGTTATCATTAAGCTGAGTCACACCACTGTGATCATAGGTCTCTGAGTCCTCTGTATTATCCTGTTCTACATCCTTCTGATTTTTTGTTGACTTGCACATGGTTCCTCGAAGAGGGAGTCTTATGAATGGTTGAATGTATGGTTTTCTTGGCATAGTTCACTTTGTATAATCTGTATAATCTATTTCAGATCAAAAAGCTAGCACTCATTGGGAGTGAGCCAGCTGATGAGGCTACAAACTTATTATGAAGACTAGTGAAGACTCCTGTGGCCCTTATGTACACATTGAAGGGGCGGGGCGAAAAAGAAGCATTTAAGAACCTACGGCTGTACAGCGCAATTTTTGGTGAGTACATGTGAATCTTCTGAAGGTTATAGACACTTTGTGAACACACCATCTATTTGCAGGAAAAAGCTACTTTCAATCTGCCTGGTGTGGTTTTCAGCACTTCCGTTATCAATTACTGAGTAGCCATCCAAATATAAAGGACTATAGGTACCAAATTTTTGCTTGTGCGTTTTTTCTTTCAAACCATGCGTTAGACACTCTATACATGTACGACCACTAAATAATTTATTATTTAATTGCATAGTGGTGGTTCAAAAGTGCCAACACACACGGACCAAGAGACGAGACACACAAATCAGCACTGATCTTACAACTGATTTTTTTTATTAGGAAGAAGCACGTCATATATATACACACGGAAAAACAGCGCACATGTGCGATGTCAACAAGACTCCTAGTGCTAGTAAAAGGCAAAAACCGCTTTAAAAGCATGTGTGTATCTGCAGAACCGCTACCCACTATGTAGCATATTGACTTCTCGAAGCGATAATGTAACAGATGATGTACTCACGCACCCATTACTTTTTCTGATAATATGAAACGCCTCAGCTACTTCTCTAGTGGGCTGGTCAGAATGAGCGAACAAGACATCAGTATCGGTGCTAGAAATTTTCTTTAGTGCTAAGATGCGCAAGCTGAAAGTTCGTTTCCGGGCAAGCGTATCTGAGCACAATTCTTGGCAGTTGTTTGTGTCTATCTATCTTGGCAAACATTTGTCGTCACTTCGCGTAAAGGATCCGTTTCTTGTACCTACAGTGGACTCCTCTTAAACGGAACTTGAAGGGGATTCAAACTGTTCTATTTATCAGAAGTTTCATTTAAGCAAAGCACACATATTTCATGTAGAAATATTTATTTACACTGCACCAGCCCTTACTGATCTGGGCGTGAAAAAAAAGGAATCAGTTGTGGTCTGTTTTGCATTCTTCAGTTGCTTTTTAACAAAGTAACTGTGCATATTTGAAAGGCTTTGCGAAAATTCTGCGCTCCCTTCACGTTCAAAGTACTGTAGCAAAAGTGCAACTGCATTCCTAGCTGCGCTGTCTGGCACCGCACTGGGCACAGGGTCCTCGCACTCGTCACTGGAGGAAGAGTGGTCCTCGGCTTGCACTTCTGCAATAATTTCTTCAAGGCGTTCCGCGCGACAGGTGCATACATTTGCATCTATGTCCTCATAGTCTTGTCGTGAGAAAGGGGCAGAGGGCACTATTTGATTAAGTATAGTGTCTGCTTCTTCATGAGCAGTACCTGCCTCTTCATGGGCTATTGGATCGTGTGCTTCGAAGCCTGCATGGTGGAAGCACTTCTGCACTGTTGTTGCCTGAACTTGTTCCCAGGCACGGGCCAATATGTGGATAGCAGACAGCAAGTCAATGACATAATCCTTTCTACTGTCAGCACAAAGCAGCATGCGGTGAAGCAGTTGGCAGCGGTAGTGAACCTTGACGTTCTGGATGACTCCTTGGTCCATTGGTTGGATGACAGCAGTTGCATTGGCAGGGAGGAATTCAAGGCTGATGGACTTCAGCCGTTCCACCTGGCCATGGGCAGGGCAATTATCTACGATGAAGACAACTTTCCTGCCCTGTCTCGTAAACCTTGCGTCCTCCTCCCGCAGCCAATTTTCGAAAATTGCTGTTGTCATCCACGCTCTCCCATTTGCAGTGTAGGCCATAGGTAGATTTCAAATGCCCTTGAAGCAACGTGGGTGTCTCGATTTTCCTACCACCAGCAGCTTTAACTTTTCATCGCCTGCCATATTAGCGCCCACCAGCACGGTAATGCGCTTTTTGCTGCGCTTCCCACCTGTACAGGCTTCGTCTCTGTAGGCGAGAGTCTTCGATGGAAGCTCCTTGTAGAAGAGGCCCATCTCGTCGACGTTGAATACGTCTCGTGGCTCATAGCTGTTTAAAATCTCCTGCAGCCGTCCGCGTTGCCAGTCAGCGCAGACTTCTCTATTCACTGCATTACTTTCTCCTGAGATGGTTTTGAAGACTAGACCATGGCGCTTTTTAAATCTGCTAAGCCATCCATCGCTGACGCAGGAATTCTCAACCCCATTTGCAGGGCTATCTCCCTCGCCTTTTGCTCCAAAATTGGTCCACTTATGGGAAAACTGGCACTCCGCGCACGCTTAAACCACAGAAAAAGAACCTTTTCAAGTTCTTCATACGGTGTCGTCCTCATACGCATCCGGTTGGAAGCGAAGGTCCCAGACTTGACAGCTCCTTGAATGACGTCTTTGTTTTTCATGATCTGCGAAAGCGTCGACTTCGGGATGTCGAACTTCTTCGCAACTTCTGTTCTTGAAAGGGAACTTCCCTCAAGCTCCTGCAGAATTTGTAACTTCTTTTCAAGCAAGAGCGCTTTGTGCGGCCGCTTCTTAACGCTTTCCATCACGTCGACGCACCGACAACACCGGTCGCACGTAGGCATAACGCAGAACGACAACAAAAACAAGATTATCAAGCGACTTACTGGATTGGCTTGTCCCGGCTATAGCGTTGGCTGCAAAGAATTTGTTCATGGTTGCGAGACTGCCGCTGACATATGCGAGCACAAATACGCTCGGGAGGATTCCAAATTTTTAACTTTTGTGCCGTTTAGCCGAGGGTAACACGTTAGTGGTGTTCCAATTATCCGAAGAATTTTACTGCTGCAGATATACGAAACCAACCAAGTAACCCTGCTTAATTTTGTTTATCCGTAAGTTTCATTTAACCGAGTTTCGTTTATTGGGCGTCCACTGTAATTCTGAGGTAGTAGCGGATTTCCTCTGATATCAGAGGCGGGCACTATGTGATGGTTTTAGTGTAGATGTGGTTGATTTGTTTTATTCTCTTCCACACTTTGAACTAATCCAGTATGTTCAGCATTGTATTACGGATGAGAGCGATGAATGCGTGTTCCAAAATGAGTGTGAAATCACAATGGGATTCTTTCTTTAACTCTTATCTTACTACCTGAGTAACACGTTTGTTGAGTGGGATGGTCGTCTTTATATGCAAAAATCGGGTGTGTGCATAGGTGCCAAGGTAGCTCCCATTCTCAGTAACATTTATCTAAGCAGGGTTGATATGAAAGTTGAGACTGATCTAGCCGGTTATTGCATATGCATTTTCTGGTATGTGAATGATTACCTGGTGCTGGCTAGGTCCGTGAATCCCGAATTTGTGTCAAATGTTCATAGTTTTGCATGTAATTGGTTGGAGCTGAGGTTCACACATGAAGTCCCTCAAGAAAGAGTCCTGCAGTTCCTTAATTAAAATTCTTTTTCGAACCCAACCATGTCTGTTGGCAGTATTCCCCTAGAAGTGAAAAGTCCCTTTCGAATTACAGGTCCTTTCATTAAAAGCTTGCAAAAAGTGGCATCGTTACGGGATGCTTAGGCATGGCAGTAAAGAAATCTTATCATAAAATGATGTCCTGTCTCTTAGCCCAAATAGACAGATGTAGGTAAGCTGGTTTCTGGGACTCAGTTCTCGTTTCAAGTGCAGACAGTCCTCCATGAGCTGAAATCGTCTGCAAGTACCTCGGGGCTGGAAAAGGGTTCGGAAGAAGGGAGAAGAAAGGTAGTGGGTTATGCCATATGTCCACACGCTATCGCACCGGATTAAAAAGAGTGAGAAGCAAGCATGGGGCAAAGGTTCTGTTCCCTGCACATAACAAGCTAGAGAGTGGGGGCGGCAGTTCAAAGAAAGCATGAAGGGAGCAGAAGAAATGCTTGCAACATAAATCATGAAAATAGATGGCGTAGAAGAGAATACTGGCGTAGCATATCAAATCCCTCAGTCCTGTGGCCTTACCTACATAGGTCGAATTGGCCGCTGCGTTAACGTGCGGCTCATGGAGCACGCTAATTCTTTAGGAAAGAAACAAACCTAGCTAAGCATTGTTTCACGTGCAAACGTACGCCATTTTTTTTACGATACTGATGTCTTGTTCGCTCATTCTGACCAGCGCACTAGAGAAGTAGCTGAGGCGTTTCATATTATCAGAAGAAGTAATGGGTGCGTAAGTATGCATCTGTTACATTATCGCTTCGAGAAATCAATATGCTACTTAGTGGGTAGTGGTTCTACAGATATTCACGTGCTTTTAAAGCAGTTTTTCCTTGTACTAGCACTAGGAGTCTTGTTGACACTGCGCATGTGCGCTGTTTTTTGTGTGTGTATATATGACGCGCTTCTTCCTAATAAAAAATCTGTAGTAAGTTCAGCGCTGGTTTGTGTGTCTCGTCTCTTACATTGTCCGTGTGTGTTTGCGCTTTTGTATGGATCAACACCAACTAGCGCAATGTGCAGTTTTTCTGCAATTTAATTTCTTCTTGACGCTGTTTCGGTTTCCTAAGTCAAACGATGACTGTGACATGTAGATGGTGTTTAATTCACATGAGGCATAAAAAATCGGTTATATTATTGCCGACAGGTGTTTTTGTCATTCCAGGTCTTGGAAGAGGCTGGATTAAATGTCGTAGTCAATTAAAGCTACATATCAGTGATTGTATTAGTTTTTCTAGTTGCATCATGTGACCAAAACATCAACTTGACGACAGTCGGCGTTCGGTCGATGAAACCAAAACAGCATGAGAGAAGAAATTCGATTAAAAATTATTTAGCGGGGTTGTAGGCAAGTACTACCTGGTAATCCATGTATTTTATTATCTAACGCATCATTGGACAGAAGAAAGCACGCAATAAATTTAGGTGTCTATATTCCTTTAATGGCTCATGCACCTTTCGGTTATTCTTATTATGGATATTTATGTTTATTATGGTTACGGATATTAACAGCAAACGAAATTTGCTGATATTTCAAGCATTGCACATTGTAGCATTGCATACGGCTTTGAAGCATTTCCTGAAAGATGTGACTATAATACTTTGGAAAGTGATTTTTATCCACCATACTGAATATCAATTTGATGTGTGTGTTTATTTGTTCACTTTTACATCTGCTATGCAGCGCAGAATCCCAACAGCCACCATGGAAGGCAACAACAGAGTGGCTGCGTTCGTGCTGGGGGCGAGAGACTGGGATGGTGGTCGGAAAGTTCGGATGAAGGGGCGGACCCTTCACCCCAGTAATTGGGGCTTTGTATGCAAGAATGCCCAAAATGTCTTGCAAAAACAAATAAATAAATAAGAAGCATTCTTACTTGCATTGTAATTTCAGTAGTAACATGTACACAAAAAATACTGATGAAGTGAAGAAAGCCTCTCTGGGTTGGCAAGGTGGGCCTTAAGACTAATTGGGTCGGTGGGCCCAAAGGCATACAGCTATTGGTTTTATATGGGTTACCTTTGTTGACTTCCCGCAAGTTATCACCTAAGAAGCCCACTGGGACCAGAACGGCTAAACCACAGGGGCCCAGTACGGGCTTGCCCACGGGTGCCCAGTACGGGCTAGCCCACGGAGGCCCGACACGGGCCAGCCCACAAAGTCCCGACACGGGCCAGCCCACAAAGGCCCGGCACGGGCGAGCCAACGGTGGCCCGGCACGGGCTAGCCCACAGAGGCCCGGCAGGGGCCTGCCCAAGGGGATCCAGCGCGGAGCCTTGTGGGGCTATGCAGTAAGCCAACTGGGCAGCGCTTGAGGGTCCCCCCTGATGCCGAGATGCAAATCCCGCACATATCCCACGTCAGGCCCCTATGGGCAGCCCGTGCCGGGCCCACAAGGGCCCGCAGTTCAGAGCCCCATTTGTGCTACTGGGGTTGTTTCGTTGTATTAAGCACGAATACGTGCTTTTCGCGCAGTTATCAGAGAAAAAATATTGACGCGTACCAAACGGACACTTGTAAAACCGATGTGTTCAGATTAAGCTCGTTTCGGTCTAAAACAGCTTGTTTTGTTGTATTAGGCACAAATACATGCTTTTCGCGCAGTTATGAGAAAACATTTTGACGCGTATCACACTGACACCTGTAAACCGATGTTCAGATTTAGCTCGTTTCGGTTTAAAACAGCTTGTTTCGTTGTTTTATTCACGAATACATCCTTTCCGCGCAGATATGAAAGAAAACGTTTTGACGCGTAACACTCGGACTCTTGCAAAATCGATGTGTTTTGATCTAGCTTGTTTCGATCTAAAACAACTTGTCTCGTTGTTATAAGCACGAATACATGCTTTTCGCAGTTATGAGAGAAAAGGTTTTGACGCGTATCGCACGGACACTTGTAAAACCGATATATTCATATCAGATCCTTTTGGTCTAAAACTGCTTGTTTCTTTGTATTAAGCATGAATACATGCTTTTCGCGCAGTTATGAGAGAAAAAGTTTGGACGCGCATCACACAGTCACTTGTAAAACCGTCGTGTTCATATCTAGCTCGTTTTGGTGTCGAACAGCTTGTTTTTGTTTCGTTGTATTAAGCACGAATACATGCTTTTCGCGCAGTTATGAGAAAAAGTTTTGACGCTTATCACATGGACACTTGTAAAACCAATGTGTTCAGATCTAGCTCGTTTTGGTGTAAAACAGCTTGTTTGGTTGTATTAAGCACGAATACATGCCTTTCGCGCTGGTATGAGAGAAAATGTTTTGACGCGTATCGCACGGACACTTGTAAAACCGATGTGTTCATATTTACCTCGTTTCGGCTTAAAACAGCTTGTTTCGTTGTATTAAGCACGAATACATGCTTCTCGAGCAGTTAAGAGAGGAAAAGTTTTGACGCGTCTCACAGACTCTTGCGAAACCGATGTGTTTAGATCTAGCTCGTTTCGGTCTAAAACAACTTGTCTCGTTGTTTTAAGCAAGAATACATGGTTTTCGTGCAGTTATAGGAGAAAAAAGTTTTATGCGTATCACAGGGACATTTGTAAAACCGATGTGTGCAGATTCAGCTCGTTTCGTTCTAAAACAGCTTGTTTCGTTGTATTAAGCACGAATACATGCTTTTCGCACAGTTATAAGAAAAAAAGTTTTGACGAGTACCACACGGACAATTGTAAAACCGAAGTGTTCAGATTTAGCTCGTTTCGGTCTAAAACAGCTTGTTTTGTTGTTTTAAGCACGAATACATGCTCTTCGCGCAGTTATGAAAGGAAAAGTTTTGACGCGTATCACACGGACACTTGTAAAACCGATGTGTTCAGATCTAGCTCGTTTCGGTCTAAAACAGCTTGTTTCGTTGTATTAAGCACGAATACATGCTTCTCGCGCAGTTATGAGAGGAAAAGTTTTGACGCGTATCACACGGACACTTGTAAAACTGATGTGTTCAGATCTAGCTCGTTTTGGTCTAAAACAGCTTGTTTGGTTGTATTAAGCACGAATACATTCTTTTCGCGCTGTTAAAACACAAAACGTTTTGACGCGTATCACATGGACACTGTAAAACCGATGTGTTCAGATTTAACTCGTTTCGGTCTAAAACAGCTTGTTTCGTTGTGTTAAGCACGAATACATGCTTTTCGCGCAGTTATGAGAAAAAGTTTTGACGCTTATCACATGGACACTTGTAAACCGATGTTCAGATTTAGCTCGTTTCGGTCTAAAACAGCTTGTTCCGTTGTTTTATTCCCGAATACATCCTTTCCGAGCAGTTATGAGAGAAAACGTTTTGACGCGTATCACTCGGACTCTTGCAAAACCGATGTGTTTAGATCTAGCTTGTTTCGGTCTAAAACTTGTCTCGTTGTTTTACGCACGGATGCATGCTTTTCGCGCAGTTATAAGAGAAAAAGATTTGACGCGTATCACAGGGACACTTGTAAAACCGATGTGTTCAGATTTAGCTTGTTTCGGTCTAAAACAGCTTGTTTCGTTGTATTGAGCACGAATACATGCTTTTCGCGCAGTTAAAAGACAAAAAGTTTTGACGCGTATCACATGGACACTTGTAAAACCGATGTGTTCATATTTACCTCGTTTCGGTCTAAAACAGCTTGTTTCGTTGTATTAAGCACGAATACATGCTTCTCGCGCAGTTATGAGGAAAAGTTTTGACGCGTATCACACGGACACTTGTAAAACCGATGTGTTCAGATCTAGCTCGTTTTGTCTAAAACAGCTTGTTTGGTTGTATTAAGCACGAATACATTATTTTCGCGCTGTTAAAACACAAAACGTTTTGACGCGTATTACATGGACACTGTAAAACCGATGTGTTCACATTTAACTCGTTTCGCTCTAAAACAGCTTGTTTCGTTGTGTTAAGCACGAATACATGCTTTTCGCGCAGTTATGAGAAAAAGTTTTGACGCTTATCACATGGACACTTGTAAAACCGATGTGTTCAGATCTAGCTCGTTTTGGTCTAAAACAGCTTGTTTCGCTGTATTAGGCACGAATACATGCTTTTCGCTCAGTTATAAGAAAAAAAGTTTTGACGCGTATCACACGGACTCTTGCAAAACCGATGTCTTTAGATCTAGCTCGTTTCGGTCTAAAAGAACTTGTCTCGTTGTTTTAAGCAAGAATACATGCTTTTCGTGCCGTTATAAGAGAAAAAAGTTTTACGCGTATCACAGGGACATTTGTAAAACCGATGTGTGCAGATTTAGCTCGTTTCGTTCTAAAACAGCTTGTTTCGTTGTATTAAGCACGAATACGTACTTTTCGCGCAGTTATGAGAGGACGTTTTGACGCGTATCACACGGACACTTGTAAAACCGATGTGTGCAGATCTAGCTCGTTTTGGTGTAAAACAGCTTGTTTGGTTGTATTAAGCACGAATACATGCCTTTCGCGCTGGTATGAGAGAAAATGTTTTGACGCGTATCGCACGGACACTTGTAAAACCGATGTGTTCAGATTTTACTAGTTTTGGTCTAGAACAGCTTGTTTCGTTGTATTAAGCACGAATACATGCTTTTCGCACAGTTATAAGAGAAAAAGTTTTGACGAGTACCACACGGACAATTGTAAAACCGAAGTGTTCAGATTTAGCTCGTTTCGGTCTAAAACAGCTTGTTTTGTTGTTTTAAGCACGAATACATGCTTTTCGCGCAGTTAAGAGAGAAAAAGATTTGACGCGTATCGCACGGACACTTGCAAAACCGATGTGTTTAGATATAGCTCGTTTCAGTCTAAAACAGCTTGTCTCGTTGTTTTAAGCACGAATACATGCTTTTCGCGCAGTTATAAGAGAAAAAGTTTTGACGATTATCACATGGACACTTGTAAAACCGATGTGGTCAGATTTACCTCGTTTCGGTCTAAAACAGCTTGTGTCGTTGTATTATGCAAGAATACATGCTCTTCGCGCAGTTATGAAAGGAAAAGTTTTGACGCGTATCACACGGACACTTGTAAAACCGATGTGTTCAGATCTAGCTCGTTTTGGTCTAAAACAGCTTGTTTCGTTGTTTTAAGCACGAATACATGCTTTTCGCGCAGTTATGAGAGAAAAAGTTTTGACGCGTATCACACGGACACTTGTAAAACCGGTGTTCATATCTAGCTCATTTTGGTCTAAAACAGCTTGTTTTTTGTATTAAGCACGAATACTTGCTTTGCGCGCCGTTTTGAGAGAAAAAGTTTTGACGCCTATCAGAGGGACACGTAAAACCGATTTGTTCAGATTTAACTCTTTTCGGTGTAAACCAGCTTGTTTCGTTGTATTAAGCACGAATACATGCTTTTCGCAGTTATGACAGAAAAAGTTTTGACGCGTATCGCACGGACACTTGTAAAACCTATGTGTTCATATCCAGATCCTTTTGGTCTAAAACAGCTTGTTTTGTTGTATTAAGCACGAATACATGCTTTTCGCGCAGTTACGAGAAAAAGTATTGAAGCGTATCAACGGACACTTGTAAAACCGATATGTTCCGATTAAGCTCGTTTCGGTCTTCAACAGCTTGTTTTGTTGTATTAAGCACGAATACATGCTTTTCGCGTAGTTATGAGAAAACGTTTTGACGCGTATCACACTGACACTTGTAAACCGATGTTCAGATTTAGGTCGTTTCGGTCTAAAACAGCTTGTTCCGTTGTTTTATTCACGAATACATCCTTTCCGCGCAGTTATGAGAGAAAACGTTTTGACGCGTATCACTCGGACTCTTGCAAAACCGATGTGTTTAGATCTAGCTTGTTTCGGTCTAAAACAACTTATCTCGTTGTTTTAAGCACGGATGCATGCTTTTCGCGCAGTTATAAGAGGAAAAGATTTGACGCGTATCACAGGGACACTTGTAAAACCGATGTGTTCAGATTTAGCTTGTTTCGGTCTAAAACAGCTTGTTTCGTTGTATTGAGCACGAATACATGCTTTTCGCGCAGTTATGAGAGGAAAAGTTTTGACGCGTATCACACGGACACTTGTAAAACCGATGTGTTCAGATCTCGCTCGTTTTGGTCTAAAACAGCTTGCTTCGTTGTATTCAGCACGAATACATGCTTTTCGCGCAGTTAAAAGACAAAAAGTTTTGACGCGTATCACATGGACACTTGCAAAACCGATGTGTTTAGATATAGCTCGTTTCAGTCTAAAACAGCTTGTCTCGTTGTTTTAAGCACGAATACGTGCTTTTCGCGCAGTTATAAGAGAAAAAGTTTTGACGAGTATCACATGGACACTTGTAAAACCGATGTGGTCAGATTTAGCTCGTTTCGGTCTAAAACAGCTTGTGTCGTTGTATTATGCAAGAATACATGCTCTTCGCGCAGTTATGAAAGGAAAAGTTTTGACGCGTATCACACGGACACTTGTAAAACCGATGTGTTCAGATCTAGCTCGTTTTGGTCTAAAACAGCTTGTTTCGTTGTTTTAAGCACGAATACATGCTTTTCGCGCAGTTATGAGAGAAAAAGTTTTGACGCGTATCACACGGACACTTGTAAAACCGGTGTTCATATCTAGCTCATTTTGGTCTAAAACAGCTTGTTTTTTGTATTAAGCACGAATACTTGCTTTGCGCGCCGTTTTGAGAGAAAAAGTTTTGACGCCTATCAGAGGGACACTTAAAACCGATTTGTTCAGATTTAACTCTTTTCGGTGGGTAAACCAGCTAGTTTCGTTGTATTAAGCACGAATACATGCTTTTCGCAGTTATGACAGAAAAAGTTTTGACGCGTATCGCACGGACACTTGTAAAACCTATGTGTTCATATCCAGATCCTTTTGGTCTAAAACAGCTTGTTTTGTTGTATTAAGCACGAATACATGCTTTTCGCGCAGTTACGAGAAAAAGTATTGACGCGTATCAACGGACACTTGTAAAACCGATATGTTCCGATTAAGCTCGTTTCGGTCTTCAACAGCTTGTTTTGTTGTATTAAGCACGAATACATGCTTTTCGCGTAGTTATGAGAAAACGTTTTTGACGCGTATCACACTGACACTTGTAAACCGATGTTCAGATTTAGGTCGTTTCGGTCTAAAACAGCTTGTTCCGTTGTTTTATTCACGAATACATCCTTTCCGCGCAGTTATGAGAGAAAACGTTTTGACGCGTATCACTCGGACTCTTGCAAAACCGATGTGTTTAGATCTAGCTTGTTTCGGTCTAAAACAACTTATCTCGTTGTTTTTAAGCACGGATGCATGCTTTTCGCGCAGTTATAAGAGGAAAAGATTTGACGCGTATCACAGGGACACTTGTAAAAACCGATGTGTTCAGATTTAGCTTGTTTCGGTCTAAAACAGCTTGTTTCGTTGTATTGAGCACGAATACATGCTTTTCGCGCAGTTATGAGAGGAAAAGTTTTGACGCGTATCACACGGACACTTGTAAAACCGATGTGTTCAGATCTCGCTCGTTTTGGTCTAAAACAGCTTGCTTCGTTGTATTCAGCACGAATACATGCTTTTTCGCGCAGTTAAAAGACAAAAAGTTTTGACGCGTATCACATGGACACTTGCAAAACCGATGTGTTTAGATATAGCTCGTTTCAGTCTAAAACAGCTTGTCTCGTTGTTTTAAGCACGAAATACATGCTTTTCGCGCAGTTATAAGAGAAAAAGTTTTGACGAGTATCACATGGACACTTGTAAAACCGATGTGGTTCAGATTTAGCTCGTTTCGGTCTAAAACAGCTTGTGTCGTTGTATTATGCAAGGAATACATGCTCTTCGCGCAGTTATGAAAGGAAAAGTTTTGACGCGTATCACACGGACACTTGTTAAAACCGATGTGTTCAGATCTAGCTCGTTTCGGTCTTCAACAGCTTGTTTTGTTGTATTAAGCACGAATACATGCTTTTCGCGTAGTTATGAGAAAACGTTTTGACGCGTATCACACTGACACTTGTAAACCGATGTTCAGATTTAGCTCGTTTCGGTCTAAAACAGCTTGTTCCGTTGTTTTATTCACGAATACATCCTTTCCGCGCAGTTATGAGAGAAAACGTTTTGACGCGTATCACTCGGACTCTTGCAAACCTATGTGTTTAGATCTAGCTTGTTTCGGTCTAAAACTTGTCTCGTTGTTTTAAGCACGGATGCATGCTTTTCGCGCAGTTATAAGAGAAAAAGATTTGACGCGTATCACAGGGACATTTGTAAAACCGATGTGTTCAGATTTAGCTTGTTTCGATCTAAAACAGCTTGTTTCGTTGTATTGAGCACGAATACATGCTTTTTCGCGCAGTTAAAAGACAAAAAGTTTTGACGCGTATCACATGGACACTTGTAAAACCGATGTGTTCATATTTACCTCGTTTCGGTCTAAAACAGCTTGTTTCGTTGTATTAAGCACGAATACATGCTTCTCGCGCAGTTATGAGGAAAAGGTTTGACGCGTATCACACGGACACTTGTAAAACCGATGTGTTCAGATCTAGCTCGTTTTGGTCTAAAACAGCTTGTTTGGTTGTATTAAGCACGAATACATTCTTTTCGCGCTGTTAAAACACAAAACGTTTTGACGCGTATCACATGGACACTGTAAAACCGATGTGTTCAGATTTAACTCGTTTCGCTCTAAAACAGCTTGTTTCGTTGTGTTAAGCACGAATACATGCTTTTCGCGCAGTTATGAGAAAAAGTTTTGACGCTTATCACATGGACACTTGTAAAACCGATGTGTTCAGATCTAGCTCGTTTTGGTCTAAAACAGCTTGTTTCGCTGTATTAGGCACGAATACACGCTTTTCGCTCAGTTATAAGAAAAAAAGTTTTGACGCGTATCACACGGACTCTTGCAAAACCGATGTGTTTAGATCTAGCTCGTTTCGGTCTAAAAGAACTTGTCTCGTTGTTTTAAGCAAGAATACATGCTTTTCGTGCCGTTATAAGAGAAAAAAGTTTTACGCGTATCACAGGGACATTTGTAAAACCGATGTGTGCAGATTTAGCTTGTTTCGTTCTAAAACAGCTTGTTTCGTTGTATTAAGCACGAATACATACTTTTCGCGAAGTTATGAGAGGAAGTTTTGACGCGTATCACACGGACACTTGTAAAACCGATGTGTTCAGATCTAGCTCGTTTTGGTGTAAACATCTTCTTTGGTTGTATTAAGCACGAATACATGCCTTTCGCGCTGGTATGAGAGAAAATGTTTTGACGCGTATCGCACGGACGCTTGTAAAACCGATGTGTTCAGATTTAACTAGTTTTGGTCTAGAACAGCTTGTTTCGTTGTATTAAGCACGAATACATGCTTTTCGCACAGTTATAAGAGAAAAAGTTTTGACGAGTACCACACGGACAATTGTAAAACCGAAGTGTTCAGATTTAGCTCCTTTCGGTCTAAAACAGCTTGTTTTGTTGTTTTAAGCACGAATACATGCTTTTCGCGCAGTTAAGAGAGAAAAAGATTTGACGCGTATCGCACGGACACTTGCAAAACCGATGTGTTTAGATATAGCTCGTTTCAGTCTAAAACAGCTTGTCTCGTTGTTTTAAGCACGAATACATGCTTTTCGCGCAGTTATAAGAGAAAAAGTTTTGACGAGTATCACATGGACACTTGTAAAACCGATGTGGTCAGATTTAGCTCGTTTCGGTCTAAAACAGCTTGTGTCGTTGTATTATGCAAGAATACATGCTCTTCGCGCAGTTATGAAAGGAAAAGTTTTGACGCCCATCAGAGGGACACGTAAAACCGATTTGTTCAGATTTAACTCTTTTCGGTGTAAACCAGCTTGTTTCGTTGTATTAAGCACGAATACATGCTTTTCGCAGTTATGACAGAAAAAGTTTTGACGCGTATCGCACGGACACTTGTAAAACCTATGTGTTCATATCCAGATCCTTTTGGTCTAAAACAGCTTGTTTTGTTGTATTAAGCACGAATACATGTTTTTCGCGCAGTTACGAGAAAAAGTATTGAAGCGTATCAACGGACACTTGTAAAACCGATATTTTCCGATTAAGCTCGTTTCGGTCTTCAACAGCTTGTTTTGTTGTATTAAGCACGAATACATGCTTTTCGCGTAGTTATGAGAAAACGTTTTGACGCGTATCACACTGACACTTGTAAACCGATGTTCAGATTTAGCTCGTTTCGGTCTAAAACAGCTTGTTCCGTTGTTTTATTCACGAATACATCCTTTCCGCGCAGTTATGAGAGAAAACGTTTTGACGCGTATCACTCGGACTCTTGCAAAACCGATGTGTTTAGATCTAGCTTGTTTCGGTCTAAAACAACTTGTCTCGTTGTTTTAAGCACGGATGCATGCTTTTCGCGCAGTTATAAGAGGAAAAGATTTGACGCGTATCACAGGGACACTTGTAAAACCGATGTGTTCAGATTTAGCTTGTTTCGGTCTAAAACAGCTTGTTTCGTTGTATTGAGCACGAATACATGCTTTTCGCGCAGTTATGAGAGGAAAAGTTTTGACGCGTATCACACGGACACTTGTAAAACCGATGTGTTCAGATCTCGCTCGTTTTGGTCTAAAACAGCTTGCTTCGTTGTATTCAGCACGAATACATGCTTTTCGCGCAGTTAAAAGACAAAAAGTTTTGACGCGTATCACATGGACACTTGCAAAACCGATGTGTTTAGATATAGCTCGTTTCAGTCTAAAACAGCTTGTCGCGTTGTTTTAAGCACGAATACATGCTTTTCGCGCAGTTATACGAGAAAAAGTTTTGACGAGTATCACATGGACACTTGTAAAACCGATGTGGTCAGATTTAGCTCGTTTCGTTTTAAAACAGCTTGTGTCGTTGTATTATGCAAGAATACATGCTCTTCGCGCAGTTATGAAAGGAAAAGTTTTGACGCGTATCACACGGACACTTGTAAAACCGATGTGTTCAGATCTAGCTCGTTTTGGTCTAAAACAGCTTGTTTCGTTGTTTTAAGCACGAATACATGCTTTTCGCGCAATTATGAGAGAAAAAGTTTTGACGCGTATCACACGGACACTTGTAAAACCGGTGTTCATATCTAGCTCATTTTGGTCTAAAACAGCTTGTTTTTTGTATTAAGCACGAATACTTGCTTTGCGCGCCGTTTTGAGAGAAAAAGTTTTGACGCCTATCAGAGGGACACGTAAAACCGATTTGTTCAGATTTAACTCTTTTCGGTGTAAACCAGCTAGTTTCGTTGTATTAAGCACGAATACATGCTTTTCGCAGTTATGACAGAAAAAGTGTTGACGCGTATCGCACGGACACTTGTAAAACCTATGTGTTCATATCCAGATCCTTTTGGTCTAAAACAGCTTGTTTTGTTGTATTAAGCACGAATACATGCTTTTCGCGCAGTTACGAGAAAAAGTATTGACGCGTATCAACGGACACTTGTAAAACCGATATGTTCCGATTAAGCTCGTTTCGGTCTTCAACAGCTTGCTTTGTTGTATTAAGCACGAATACATGCTTTTCGTGTAGTTATGAGAAAACGTTTTGACGCGTATCACACTGACACTTGTAAACCGATGTTCAGATTTAGCTCGTTTCGGTCTAAAACAGCTTGTTCCGTTGTTTTATTCACGAATACATCCTTTCCGCGCAGTTATGAGAGAAAACGTTTTGACGCGTATCACTCGGACTCTTGCAAAACCGATGTGTTTAGATCTAGCTTGTTTCGGTCTAAAACTTGTCTCGTTGTTTTAAGCACGGATGCATGCTTTTCGCGCAGTTATAAGAGAAAAAGATTTGACGCGTATCACAGGGACATTTGTAAAACCGATGTGTTCAGATTTAGCTTGTTTCGATCTAAAACAGCTTGTTTCGTTGTATTGAGCACGAATACATGCTTTTCGCGCAGTTAAAAGACAAAAAGTTTTGACGCGTATCACATGGACACTTGTAAAACCGATGTGTTCATATTTACCTCGTTTCGGTCTAAAACAGCTTGTTTCGTTGTATTAAGCACGAATACATGCTTCTCGCGCAGTTATGAGGAAAAGTTTTGACGCGTATCACACGGACACTTGTAAAACCGATGTGTTCAGATCTAGCTCGTTTTGGTCTAAAACAGCTTGTTTGGTTGTATTAAGCACGAATACATTCTTTTCGCGCTGTTAAAACACAAAACGTTTTGACGCGTATCACATGGACACTGTAAAACCGATGTGTTCAGATTTAACTCGTTTCGCTCTAAAACAGCTTGTTTCGTTGTGTTAAGCACGAATACATGCTTTTCGCGCAGTTATGAGAAAAAGTTTTGACGCTTATCACATGGACACTTGTAAAACCGATGTGTTCAGATCTAGCTCGTTTTGGTCTAAAACAGCTTGTTTCGCTGTATTAGGCACGAATACATGCTTTTCGCTCAGTTATAAGAAAAAAAGTTTTGACGCGTATCACACGGACTCTTGCAAAACCGATGTGTTCAGATCTAGCTCGTTTTGGTGTAAAACAGCTTGTTTGGTTGTATTAAGCACGAATACATGCCTTTCGCGCTGGTATGAGAGAAAATGTTTTGACGCGTATCGCACGGACACTTGTAAAACCGATGTGTTCAGATTTAACTAGTTTTGGTCTAGAACAGCTTGTTTCGTTGTATTAAGCACGAATACATGCTTTGCGCACAGTTATAAGAGAAAAAGTTTTGACGAGTACCACACGGACAATTGTAAAACCGAAGTGTTCAGATTTAACTCGTTTCGCTCTAAAACAGCTTGTTTCGTTGTGTTAAGCACGAATATATGCTTTTCGCGCAGTTATGAGAAAAAGTTTTGACGCTTATCACATGGACACTTGTAAAACCGATGTGTTCAGATCTAGCTCGTTTTGGTCTAAAACAGCTTGTTTCGCTGTATTAGGCACGAATACATGCTTTTCGCTCAGTTATAAGAAAAAAAGTTTTGACGCGTATCACACGGACTCTTGCAAAACCGATGTGTTTAGATCTAGCTCGTTTCGGTCTAAAAGAACTTGTCTCGTTGTTTTAAGCAAGAATACATGCTTTTCGTGCCGTTATAAGAGAAAAAAGTTTTACGCGTATCACAGGGACATTTGTAAAACCGATGTGTGCAGATTTAGCTCGTTTTGTTCTAAAACAGCTTGTTTCGTTGTATTAAGCACGAATACATACTTTTCGCGCAGTTATAAGAGGAAGTTTTGACGCGTATCACACGGACACTTGTAAAACCGATGTGTTCAGATCTAGCTCGTTTTGGTGTAAAACAGCTTGTTTGGTTGTATTAAGCACGAATACATGCCTTTCGCGCTGGTATGAGAGAAAATGTTTTGACGCGTATCGCACGGACACTTGTAAAACCGATGTGTTCAGATTTAACTAGTTTTGGTCTAGAACAGCTTGTTTCGTTGTATTAAGCACGAATACATGCTTTTCGCACAGTTATAAGAGAAAAAGTTTTGACGAGTACCACACGGACAATTGTAAAACCGAAGTGTTCAGATTTAGCTCGTTTCGGTCTAAAACAGCTTGTTTTGTTGTTTTAAGCACGAATACATGCTTTTCGCGCAGTTAAGAGAGAAAAAGATTTGACGCGTATCGCACGGACACTTGCAAAACCGATGTGTTTAGATATAGCTCGTTTCAGTCTAAAACAGCTTGTCTCGTTGTTTTAAGCACGAATACATGCTTTTCGCGCAGTTATAAGAGAAAAAGTTTTGACGAGTATCACATGGACACTTGTAAAACCGATGTGGTCAGATTTAGCTCGTTTCGGTCTAAAACAGCTTGTGTCGTTGTATTATGCAAGAATACATGCTCTTCGCGCAGTTATGAAAGGAAAAGTTTTGACGCCCATCAGAGGGACACGTAAAACCGATTTGTTCAGATTTAACTCTTTTCGGTGTAAACCAGCTTGTTTCGTTGTATTAAGCACGAATACATGCTTTTCGCAGTTATGACAGAAAAAGTTTTGACGCGTATCGCACGGACACTTGTAAAACCTATGTGTTCATATCCAGATCCTTTTGGTCTAAAACAGCTTGTTTTGTTGTATTAAGCACGAATACATGCTTTTCGCGCAGTTACGAGAAAAAGTATTGAAGCGTATCAACGGACACTTGTAAAACCGATATGTTCCGATTAAGCTCGTTTCGGTCTTCAACAGCTTGTTTTGTTGTATTAAGCACGAATACATGCTTTTCGCGTAGTTATGAGAAAACGTTTTGACGCGTATCACACTGACACTTGTAAACCGATGTTCAGATTTAGCTCGTTTCGGTCTAAAACAGCTTGTTCCGTTGTTTTATTCACGAATACATCCTTTCCGCGCAGTTCTGAGAGAAAACGTTTTGACGCGTATCACTCGGACTCTTGCAAAACCGATGTGTTTAGATCTAGCTTGTTTCGGTCTAAAACAACTTGTCTCGTTGTTTTAAGCACGGATGCATGCTTTTCGCGCAGTTATAAGAGGAAAAGATTTGACGCGTATCACAGGGACACTTGTAAAACCGATGTGTTCAGATTTAGCTTGTTTCGGTCTAAAACAGCTTGTTTCGTTGTATTGAGCACGAATACATGCTTTTCGCGCAGTTATGAGAGGAAAAGTTTTGACGCGTATCACACGGACACTTGTAAAACCGATGTGTTCAGATCTCGCTCGTTTTGGTCTAAAACAGCTTGCTTCTTTGTATTCAGCACGAATACATGCTTTTCGCGCAGTTAAAAGACAAAAAGTTTTGACGCGTATCACATGGACACTTGCAAAACCGATGTGTTTAGATATAGCTCGTTTCAGTCTAAAACAGCTTGTCTCGTTGTTTTAAGCACGAATACATGCTTTTCGCGCAGTTATAAGAGAAAAAGTTTTGACGAGTATCACATGGACACTTGTAAAACCGATGTGGTCAGATTTAGCTCGTTTCGGTCTAAAACAGCTTGTGTCGTTGTATTATGCAAGAATACATGCTCTTCGCGCAGTTATGAAAGGAAAAGTTTTGACGCGTATCACACGGACACTTGTAAAACCGATGTGTTCAGATCTAGCTCGTTTTGGTCTAAAACAGCTTGTTTCGTTGTTTTAAGCACGAATACATGCTTTTCGCGCAGTTATGAGAGAAAAAGTTTTGACGCGTATCACACGAACACTTGTAAAACCGGTGTTCATATCTAGCTCATTTTGGTCTAAAACAGCTTGTTTTTTGTATTAAGCACGAATACTTGCTTTGCGCGCCGTTTTGAGAGAAAAAGTTTTGACGCCTATCAGAGGGACACGTAAAACCGATTTGTTCAGATTTAACTCTTTTCGGTGTAAACCAGCTAGTTTCGTTGTATTAAGCACGAATACATGCTTTTCGCAGTTATGACAGAAAAAGTTTTGACGCGATCGCACGGACACTTGTAAAACCTATGTGTTCATATCCAGATCCTTTTGGTCTAAAACAGCCTGTTTTGTTGTATTAAGCACGAATACATGCTTTTCGCGCAGTTACGAGAAAAAGTATTGACGCGTATCAACGGACACTTGTAAAACCGATATGTTCCGATTAAGCTCGTTTCGGTCTTCAACAGCTTGTTTTGTTGTATTAAGCACGAATACATGCTTTTCGCGTAGTTATGAGAAAATGTTTTGACGCGTATCACACTGACACTTGTAAACCGATGTTCAGATTTAGCTCGTTTCGGTCTAAAACAGCTTGTTCCGTTGTTTTATTCACGAATACATCCTTTCCGCGCAGTTATGAGAGAAAACGTTTTGACGCGTATCACTCGGACTCTTGCAAAACCGATGTGTTTAGATCTAGCTTGTTTCGGTCTAAAACAACTTGTCTCGTTGTTTTAAGCACGGATGCATGCTTTTCGCGCAGTTATAAGAGGAAAAGATTTGACGCGTATCACATGGACACTTGTAAAACCGATGTGTTCATATTTACCTCGTTTCGGTCTAAAACAGCTTGTTTCGTTGTATTAAGCACGAATACATGCTTCTCGCGCAGTTATGAGGAAAAGTTTTGACGCGTATCACACGGACACTTGTAAAACCGATGTGTTCAGATCTAGCTCGTTTTGGTCTAAAACAGCTTGTTTGGTTGTATTAAGCACGAATACATTCTTTTCGCGCTGTTAAAACACAAAACGTTTTGACGCGTATCACATGGACACTGTAAAACCGATGTGTTCAGATTTAACTCGTTTCGCTCTAAAACAGCTTGTTTCATTGTGTTAAGCACGAATACATGCTTTTCGCGCAGTTATGAGAAAAAGTTTTGACGCTTATCACATGGACACTTGTAAAACCGATGTGTTCAGATCTAGCTCGTTTTGGTCTAAAACAGCTTGTTTCGCTGTATTAGGCACGAATACATGCTTTTCGCTCAGTTATAAGAAAAAAAGTTTTGACGCGTATCACACGGACTCTTGCAAACCGATGTGTTTAGATCTAGCTCGTTTCGGTCTAAAAGAACTTGTCTCGTTGTTTTAAGCAAGAGAACATGCTTTTCGTGCCGTTATAAGAGAAAAAAGTTTTACGCGTATCACAGGGACATTTGTAAAACCGATGTGTGCAGATTTAGCTCGTTTCGTTCTAAAACAGCTTGTTTCGTTGTATTAAGCACGAATACATACTTTTCGCGCAGTTATGAGAGGAAGTTTTGACGCGTATCACACGGACACTTGTAAAACCGATGTGTTCAGATCTAGCTCGTTTTGGTGTAAAACAGCTTGTTTGGTTGTATTAAGCACGAATACATGCCTTTCGCGCTGGTATGAGAGAAAATGTTTTGACGCGTATCGCACGGACACTTGTAAAACCGATGTGTTCAGATTTAACTAGTTTTGGTCTAGAACAGCTTGTTTCGTTGTATTAAGCACGAATACATGCTTTTCGCACAGTTATAAGAGAAAAAGTTTTGACGAGTACCACACGGACAATTGTAAAACCGAAGTGTTCAGATTTAGCTCGTTTCGGTCTAAAACAGCTTGTTTTGTTGTTTTAGGCACGAATACATGCTTTTCGTGCAGTTAAGAGAGAAAAAGATTTGACGCGTATCGCACGGACACTTGCAAAACCGATGTGTTTAGATATAGCTCGTTTCAGTCTAAAACAGCTTGTCTCGTTGTTTTAAGCACGAATACATGCTTTTCGCGCAGTTATAAGAGAAAAAGTTTTGACGAGTATCACATGGACACTTGTAAAACCGATGTGGTCAGATTTAGCTCGTTTCGGTCTAAAACAGCTTGTGTCGTTGTATTATGCAAGAATACATGCTCTTCGCGCAGTTATGAAAGGAAAAGTTTTGACGCCCATCAGAGGGACAGGTAAAACCGATTTGTTCAGATTTAACTCTTTTCGGTGTAAACCAGCTTGTTTCGTTGTATTAAGCACGAATACATGCTTTTCGCAGTTATGACAGAAAAAGTTTTGACGCGTATCGCACGGACACTTGTAAAACTTGTGTTCATATCCAGATCCTTTTGGTCTAAAACAGCTTGTTTTGTTGTATTAAGCACGAATACATGCTTTTCGCGCAGTTACGAGAAAAAGTATTGACGCGTATCAACGGACACTTGTAAAACCGATATGTTCCGATTAAGCTCGTTTCGGTCTACAACAGCTTGTTTTGTTGTATTAAGCACGAATACATGCTTTTCGCGTAGTTATGAGAAAACGTTTTGACGCGTATCACACTGACACTTGTAAACCGATGTTCAGATTTAGCTCGTTTCGGTCTAAAACAGCTTGTTCCGTTGTTTTATTCACGAATACATCCTTTCCGCGCAGTTATGAGAGAAAACGTTTTGACGCGTATCACTCGGACTCTTGCAAAACCGATGTGTTTAGATCTAGCTTGTTTCGGTCTAAAACAACTTGTCTCGTTGTTTTAGGCACGGATGCATTTTCGCGCAGTTATAAGAGAAAAAGATTTGACGCGTATCACAGGGACACTTGTAAAACCGATGTGTTCAGATTTAGCTTGTTTCGGTCTAAAACAGCTTGTTTCGTTGTATTGAGCACGAATACATGCTTTTCGCGCAGTTATGAGAGGAAAAGTTTTGACGCGTATCACACGGACACTTGTAAAACCGATGTGTTCAGATCTCGCTCGTTTTGGTCTAAAACAGCTTGCTTCGTTGTATTCAGCACGAATACATGCTTTTCGCGCAGTTAAAAGACAAAAAGTTTTGACGCGTATCACATGGACACTTGTAAAACCGATGTGTTCATATTTACCTCGTTTCGGTCTAAAACAGCTTGTTTCGTTGTATTAAGCACGAATACATGCTTCTCGCGCAGTTATGAGAGGAAAAGTTTTGACGCGTATCACACGGACACTTGTAAAACCGGTGTTCATATCTAGCTCATTTTGGTCTAAATCAGCTTGTTTTTTTGTGTTAAGCACGAATACTTGCTTTGCGCGCCGTTTTAAGAGAAAAAGTTTTGACGCCTATCAGAGGGACACGTAAAACCGATTTGTTCAGACTTAACTCTTTTCGGTGTAAACCAGCTTGTTTCGTTGTATTAAGCACGAATACATGCTTTTCGCAGTTATGACAGAAAAAGTTTTGACGCGTATCGCACGGACACTTGTAAAACCTATGTGTTCATATCCAGATCCTTTTGGTCTAAAACAGCTTGTTTTGTTGTATTAAGCACGAATACATGCTTTTCGCGCAGTTACGAGAAAAAGTATTGACGCGTATCAACGGACACTTGTAAAACCGATATGTTCCGATTTAACTCGTTTCGGTCTAAAACAGCTTGTTTCGTTGTGTTAAGCACGAATACATGCTTTTCGCGCAGTTATGAGAAAAAGTTTTGACGCTTATCACATGGACACTTGTACTCCGATGTTCAGATTTAGCTCGTTTCGGTCTAAAACAGCTTGTTCCGTTGTTTTATTCACGAATACATCCTTTCCGCGCAGTTATGAGAGAAAACGTTTTGACGCGTATCACTCGGACTCTTGCAAAACCGATGTGTTTAGATCTAGCTTGTTTCGGTCTAAAACTTGTCTCGTTGTTTTAAGCACGGATGCATGCTTTTCGCGCAGTTATAAGAGAAAAAGATTTGACGCGTATCACAGGGACACTTGTAAAACCGATGTGTTCAGATTTACCTCGTTTCGGTCTAAAACAGCTTGTTTCGTTGTATTAAGCACGAATACATGCTTCTCGCGCAGTTATGAGGAAAAGTTTTGACGCGTATCACACGGACACTTGTAAAACCGATGTGTTCAGATCTAGCTCGTTTTGGTCTAAAACAGCTTGTTTGGTTGTATTAAGCACGAATACATGCTTTTCGCGCAGTTACGAGAAAAAGTATTGACGCGTATCAACGGACACTTGTAAAACCGATATGTTCCGATTAGGCTCGTTTCGGTCTACAACAGCTTGTTTTGTTGTATTAAGCACGAATACATGCTTTTCGCGTAGTTATGAGAAAACTTTTTGACGCGTATCACACTGACACTTGTACACCTATGTTCAGATTTAGCTCGTTTCGGTCTAAAACAGCTTGTTCCGTTCTTTTATTCACGAATACATCCTTTCCGCGCAGTTATGAGAGAAAACGTTTTGACGCGTATCACTCGGACTCTTGCAAAACTGATGTGTTCATATTTACCTCGTTTCGGTCTAAAACAGCTTGTTTCTTTGTATTAAGCACGAATACATGCTTCTCGCGCAGTTATGAGAGGAAAAGTTTTGACGCGTATCACACGGACACTTGTAAAACCGATGTGTTCAGATCTAGCTCGTTTTGGTCTAAAACAGCTTGTTTGGTTGTATTAAGCACGAATACATTCTTTTCGCGCTGTTAAAACACAAAACGTTTTGACGCGTATCACATGGACACTGTAAAACCGATGTGTTCAGATTTAACTCGTTTCGCTCTAAAACAGCTTGTTTCGTTGTGTTAAGCACGAATACA
Organism: Amblyomma americanum; assembly: GCF_052857255.1. Lineage (NCBI taxonomy): Eukaryota > Metazoa > Arthropoda > Arachnida > Ixodida > Ixodidae > Amblyomma > Amblyomma americanum. Next base: position 12,117 of record NW_027526644.1, on the reverse strand, counting down.
TGCTTTTCGCGCAGTTATGAGAAAAAGTTTTGACGCTTATCACATGGACACTTGTAAAACCGATGTGTTCAGATCTAGCTCGTTTTGGTCTAAAACAGCTTGTTTCGCTGTATTAGGCACGAATACATGCTTTTCGCTCAGTTATAAGAAAAAAGTTTTGACGCGTATCACACGGACTCTTGCAAAACCGATGTGTTTAGATCTAGCTCGTTTCGGTCTAAAAGAACTTGTCTCGTTGTTTTAAGCAAGAATACATGCTTTTCGTGCCGTTATAAGAGAAAAAAGTTTTACGCGTATCACAGGGACATTTGTAAAACCGATGTGTGCAGATTTAGCTCGTTTCGTTCTAAAACAGCTTGTTTCGTTGTATTAAGCACGAATACATACTTTTCGCGCAGTTATGAGAGGAAGTTTTGACGCGTATCACACGGACACTTGTAAAACCGATGTGTGCAGATCTAGCTCGTTTTGGTGTAAAACAGCTTGTTTGGTTGTATTAAGCACGAATACATGCCTTTCGCGCTGGTATGAGAGAAAATGTTTTGACGCGTATCGCACGGACACTTGTAAAACCGATGTGTTCAGATTTAACTAGTTTTGGTCTAGAACAGCTTGTTTCGTTGTATTAAGCACGAATACATGCTTTTCGCACAGTTATAAGAGAAAAAGTTTTGACGAGTACCACACGGACAATTGTAAAACCGAAGTGTTCAGATTTAGCTCGTTTCGGTCTAAAACAGCTTGTTTTGTTGTTTTAAGCACGAATACATGCTTTTCGCACAGTTAAGAGAGAAAAAGATTTGACGCGTATCGCACGGACACTTGCAAAACCAATGTGTTTAGATATAGCTCGTTTCAGTCTAAAACAGCTTGTCTCGTTGTTTTAAGCACGAATACATGCTTTTCGCGCAGTTATAAGAGAAAAAGTTTTGACGAGTATCACATGGACACTTGTAAAACCGATGTGGTCAGATTTAGCTCGTTTCGGTCTAAAACAGCTTGTGTCGTTGTATTATGCAAGAATACATGCTCTTCGCGCAGTTATGAAAGGAAAAGTTTTGACGCGTATCACACGGACACTTGTAAAACCGATGTGTTCAGATCTAGCTCGTTTTGGTCTAAAACAGCTTGTTTCGTTGTTTTAAGCACGAATACATGCTTTTCGCGCAGTTATGAGAGAAAAACTTTTGACGCGTATCACACGGACACTTGTAAAACCGGTGTTCATATCTAGCTCATTTTGGTCTAAAACAGCTTGTTTTTTTGTATTAAGCACGAATACTTGCTTTGCGCGCCGTTTTAAGAGAAAAAGTTTTGACGCCTATCAGAGGGACACGTAAAACCGATTTGTTCAGACTTAACTCTTTTCGGTGTAAACCAGCTTGTTTCGTTGTATTAAGCACGAATACATGCTTTTCGCAGTTATGACAGAAAAAGTTTTGACGCGTATCGCACGGACACTTGTAAAACCTATGTGTTCATATCCAGATCCTTTTGGTCTAAAACAGCTTGTTTTGTTGTATTAAGCACGAATACATGCTTTTCGCGCAGTTACGAGAAAAAGTATTGACGCGTATCAACGGACACTTGTAAAACCGATATGTTCCGATTTAACTCGTTTCGGTCTAAAACAGCTTGTTTCGTTGTGTTAAGCACGAATACATGCTTTTCGCGCAGTTATGAGAAAAAGTTTTGACGCTTATCACATGGACACTTGTACTCCGATGTTCAGATTTAGCTCGTTTCGGTCTAAAACAGCTTGTTCCGTTGTTTTATTCACGAATACATCCTTTCCGCGCAGTTATGAGAGAAAACGTTTTGACGCGTATCACTCGGACTCTTGCAAAACCGATGTGTTTAGATCTAGCTTGTTTCGGTCTAAAACTTGTCTCGTTGTTTTAAGCACGGATGCATGCTTTTCGCGCAGTTATAAGAGAAAAAGATTTGACGCGTATCACAGGGACACTTGTAAAACCGATGTGTTCAGATTTACCTCGTTTCGGTCTAAAACAGCTTGTTTCGTTGTATTAAGCACGAATACATGCTTCTCGCGCCGTTATGAGGAAAAGTTTTGACGCGTATCACACGGACACTTGTAAAACCGATGTGTTCAGATCTAGCTCGTTTTGGTCTAAAACAGCTTGTTTGGTTGTATTAAGCACGAATACATGCTTTTCGCGCAGTTACGAGAAAAAGTATTGACGCGTATCAACGGACACTTGTAAAACCGATATGTTCCGATTAGGCTCGTTTCGGTCTACAACAGCTTGTTTTGTTGTATTAAGCACGAATACATGCTTTTCGCGTAGTTATGAGAAAACGTTTTGACGCGTATCACACTGACACTTGTAAACCGATGTTCAGATTTAGCTTGTTTCGGTCTAAAACAGCTTGTTCCGTTCTTTTATTCACGAATACATCCTTTCCGCGCAGTTATGAGAGAAAACGTTTTGACGCGTATCACTCGGACTCTTGCAAAACCGATGTGTTCATATTTACCTCGTTTCGGTCTAAAACAGCTTGTTTCTTTGTATTAAGCACGAATACATGCTTCTCGCGCAGTTATGAGAGGAAAAGTTTTGACGCGTATCACACGGACACTTGTAAAACCGATGTGTTCAGATCTAGCTCGTTTTGGTCTAAAACAGCTTGTTTGGTTGTATTAAGCACGAATACATTCTTTTCGCGCTGTTAAAACACAAAACGTTTTGACGCGTATCACATGGACACTGTAAAACCGATGTGTTCAGATTTAACTCGTTTCGCTCTAAAACAGCTTGTTTCGTTGTGTTAAGCACGAATACATGCTTTTCGCGCAGTTATGAGAAAAAGTTTTGACGCTTATCACATGGACACTTGTAAAACCGATGTGTTCAGATCTAGCTCGTTTTGGTCTAAAACAGCTTGTTTCGCTGTATTAGGCACGAATACATGCTTTTCGCTCAGTTATAAGAAAAAAGTTTTGACGCGTATCACACGGACTCTTGCAAAACCGATGTGTTTAGATCTAGCTCGTTTCGGTCTAAAAGAACTTGTCTCGTTGTTTTAAGCAAGAATACATGCTTTTCGTGCCGTTATAAGAGAAAAAAGTTTTACGCGTATCACAGGGACATTTGTAAAACCGATGTGTGCAGATTTAGCTCGTTTCGTTCTAAAACAGCTTGTTTCGTTGTATTAAGCACGAATACATACTTTTCGCGCAGTTATGAGAGGAAGTTTTGACGCGTATCACACGGACACTTGTAAAACCGATGTGCGCAGATCTAGCTCGTTTTGGTGTAAAACAGCTTGTTTGGTTGTATTAAGCACGAATACATGCCTTTCGCGCTGGTATGAGAGAAAATGTTTTGACGCGTATCGCACGGACACTTGTAAAACCGATGTGTTCAGATTTAACTAGTTTTGGTCTAGAACAGCTTGTTTCGTTGTATTAAGCACGAATACATGCTTTTCGCACAGTTATAAGAGAAAAAGTTTTGACGAGTACCACACGGACAATTGTAAAACCGAAGTGTTCAGATTTAGCTCGTTTCGGTCTAAAACAGCTTGTTTTGTTGTTTTAAGCACGAATACATGCTTTTCGCGCAGTTAAGAGAGAAAAAGATTTGACGCGTATCGCACGGACACTTGCAAAACCGATGTGTTTAGATATAGCTCGTTTCAGTCTAAAACAGCTTGTCTCGTTGTTTTAAGCACGAATACATGCTTTTCGCGCAGTTATAAGAGAAAAAGTTTTGACGAGTATCACATGGACACTTGTAAAACCGATGTGGTCAGATTTAGCTCGTTTCGGTCTAAAACAGCTTGTGTCGTTGTATTATGCAAGAATACATGCTCTTCGCGCAGTTATGAAAGGAAAAGTTTTGACGCGTATCACACGGACACTTGTAAAACCGATGTGTTCAGATCTAGCTCGTTTTGGTCTAAAACAGCTTGTTTCGTTGTTTTAAGCACGAATACATGCTTTTCGCGCAGTTATGAGAGAAAAACTTTTGACGCGTATCACACGGACACTTGTAAAACCGGTGTTCATATCTAGCTCATTTTGGTCTAAAACAGCTTGTTTTTTTGTATTAAGCACGAATACTTGCTTTGCGCGCCGTTTTAAGAGAAAAAGTTTTGACGCCTATCAGAGGGACACGTAAAACCGATTTGTTCAGATTTAACTCTTTTCGGTGTAAACCAGCTTGTTTCGTTGTATTAAGCACGAATACATGCTTTTCGCAGTTATGACAGAAAAAGTTTTGACGCGTATCGCACGGACACTTGTAAAACCTATGTGTTCATATCCAGATCCTTTTGGTCTAAAACAGCTTGTTTTGTTGTATTAAGCACGAATACATGCTTTTCGCGCAGTTACGAGAAAAAGTATTGACGCGTATCAACGGACACTTGTAAAACCGATATGTTCCGATTAAGCTCGTTTCGGTCTTCAACAGCTTGTTTTGTTGTATTAAGCACAAATACATGCTTTTCGCGTAGTTATGAGAAAACGTTTTGACGCGTATCACACTGACACTTGTAAACCGATGTTCAGATTTAGCTCGTTTCGGTCTAAAACAGCTTGTTCCGTTGTTTTATTCACGAATACATCCTTTCCGCGCAGTTATGAGAGAAAACGTTTTGACGCGTATCACAGGGACACTTGTAAAACCGATGTGTTCAGATTTAGCTTGTTTCGGTCTAAAACAGCTTGTTTCGTTGTATTGAGCACGAATACATGCTTTTCGCGCAGTTATGAGAGGAAAAGTTTTGACGCGTATCACACGGACACTTGTAAAACCGATGTGTTCAGATCTCGCTCGTTTGGTCTAAAACAGCTTGCTTCGTTGTATTCAGCACGAATACATGCTTTTCGCGCAGTTAAAAGACAAAAAGTTTTGACGCGTATCACATGGACACTTGTAAAACCGATGTGTTCATAATTACCTCGTTTCGGTCTAAAACAGCTTGTTTCGTTGTATTAAGCACGAATACATTCTTTTCGCGCTGTTAAAACACAAAACGTTTTGACGCGTATCACATGGACACTGTAAAACCGATGTGTTCAGATTTAACTCGTTTCGGTCTAAAACAGCTTGTTTCGTTGTGTTAAGCACGAATACATGCTTTTCGCGCAGTTATGAGAAAAAGTTTTGACGCTTATCACATGGACACTTGTAAACCGATGTTCAGATTTAGCTCGTTTCGGTCTAAAACAGCTTGTTCCGTTGTTTTATTCACGAATACATCCTTTCCGCGCAGTTATGAGAGAAAACGTTTTGACGCGTATCACTCGGACTCTTGCAAAACCGATGTGTTTAGATGTAGCTTGTTTCGGTCTAAAACTTGTCTCGTTGTTTTAAGCACGGATGCATGCTTTTCGCGCAGTTATAAGAGAAAAAGATTTGACGCGTATCACATGGACACTTGTAAAACCGATGTGTTCATATTTTCCTCGTTTCGGTCTAAAACAGCTTGTTTCGTTGCATTAAGCACGAATACATGCTTCTCGCGCAGTTATGAGGAAAAGTTTTGACGCGTATCACACGGACACTTGTAAAACCGATGTGTTCAGATCTAGCTCGTTTTGGTCTAAAACAGCTTGTTTGGTTGTATTAAGCACGAATACATTCTTTTCGCGCTGTTAAAACACAAACCGTTTTGACGCGTATCACATGGACACTGTAAAACCGATGTGTTCAGATTTAACTCGTTTCGCTCTAAAACAGCTTGTTTCGTTGTGTTAAGCACGAATACATGCTTTTCGCGCAGTTATGAGAAAAAGTTTTGACGCTTATCACATGGACACTTGTAAAACCGATGTGTTCAGATCTAGCTCGTTTTGGTCTAAAACAGCTTGTTTCCCTGTATTAGGCACGAATACATGCTTTTCGCTCAGTTATAAGAAAAAGTTTTGACGCGTATCACACGGACTCTTGCAAAACCGATGTGTTTAGATCTAGCTCGTTTCGGTCTAAAAGAACTTGTCTCGTTGTTTTAAGCAAGAATACATGCTTTTCGTGCCGTTATAAGAGAAAAAGTTTTACGCGTATCACAGGGACATTTGTAAAACCGATGTGTGCAGATTTAGCTCGTTTCGTTCTAAAACAGCTTGTTTCGTTGTATTAAGCACGAATACATACTTTTCGCGCAGTTATGAGAGGAAGTTTTGGCGCGTATCACACGGACACTTGTAAACCGATGTGTTCAGATCTAGCTCGTTTTGGTGTAAAACAGCTTGTTTGGTTGTATTAAGCACGAATACATGCCTTTCGCGCTGGTATGAGAGAAAATGTTTTGACGCGTATCGCACGGACACTTGTAAAACCGATGTGTTCAGATTTAACTAGTTTTGGTCTAGAACAGCTTGTTTCGTTGTATTAGGCACGAATACATGCTTTTCGCACAGTTATAAGAGAAAAAGTTTTGACGAGTACCACACGGACAATTGTAAAACCGAAGTGTTCAGATTTAGCTCGTTTCGGTTAAAACAGCTTGTTTTGTTGTATTAAGCACGAATACATGCTTTTCGCGTAGTTATGAGAAAACGTTTTGACGCGTATCACACTGACACTTGTAAACCGATGTTCAGATTTAGCTCGTTTCGGTCTAAAACAGCTTGTTCCGTTGTTTTATTCACGAATACATCCTTTCCGCGCATTTATGAGAGAAAACGTTTTGACGCGTATCACTCGGACTCTTGCAAAACCGATGTGTTTAGATCTAGCTTGTTTCGGTCTAAAACAACTTGTCTCGTTGTTTTAAGCACGGATGCATGCTTTTCGCGCAGTTATAAGAGAAAAAGATTTGACGCGTATCACAGGGACACTTGTAAAACCGATGTGTTCAGATTTAGCTTGTTTCGGTCTAAAACAGCTTGTTTCGTTGTATTGAGCACGAATACATGCTTTTCGCGCAGTTATGAGAGGAGAAGTTTTGACGCGTATCACACGGACACTTGTAAAACCGATGTTTTCAGATCTCGCTCGTTTTGGTCTAAAACAGCTTGCTTCGTTGTATTCAGCACGAATACATGCTTTTCGCGCAGTTAAAAGACAAAAAGTTTTGACGCGTATCACATGGACACTTGTAAAACCGATGTGTTCATATTTACCTCGTTTCGGTCTAAAACAGCTTGTTTCGTTGTATTAAGCACGAATACATGCTTCTCGCGCAGTTATGAGAGGAAAAGTTTTGACGCGTATCACACGGACACTTGTAAAACCGATGTGTTCAGATCTAGCTCGTTTTGGTCTAAAACAGCTTGTTTGGTTGTATTAAGCAGGAATACATTCTTTTCGCGCAGTTAGAGAGAAAAAGATTTGACGCGTATCGCACGGACACTTGCAAAACCGATGTGTTTAGATATAGCTCGTTTCAGTCTAAAACAGCTTGTCTCGTTGTTTTAAGCACGAATACATGCTTTTCGCGCAGTTATAAGAGAAAAAGTTTTGACGAGTATCACATGGACACTTCTAAAACCGATGCGGTCAGATTTAGCTCGTTTCGGTCTAAAACAGCTTGTGTCGTTGTATTATGCAAGAATACATGCTCTTCGCGCAGTTATGAAAGGAAAAGTTTTGACGCGTATCACACGGACACTTGTAAAACCGATGTGTTCAGATCTAGCTCGTTTTTGTCTAAAACAGCTTGTTTTGTTGTTTTAAGCACGAATACATGCTTTTCGCGCAGTTATGAGAGAAAAAGTTTTGACGCGTATCACACGGACACTTGTAAAACCGGTGTTCATATCTAGCTCATTTTGGTCTAAAACAGCTTGTTTTGTTGTATTAAGCACGAATACTTGCTTTGCGCGCCGTTTTAAGAGAAAAGTTTTGACGCCTATCAGAGGGACACGTAAAACCGATTTGTTCAGATTTAACTCTTTTCGGTGTAAACCAGCTTGTTTCGTTGTATTAAGCACGAATACATGCTTTTCGCAGTTATGACAGAAAAAGTTTTGACGCGTATCGCACGGACACTTGTAAAACCTATGTGTTCATATCCAGATCCTTTTGGTCTAAAACAGCTTGTTTTGTTGTATTAAGCACGAATACATGCTTTTCGCGCAGTTACGAGAAAAGTATTGACGCGTATCAACGGACACTTGTAAAACCGATATGTTCCGATTAAGCTCGTTTCGGTCTACAACAGCTTGTTTTGTTGTATTAAGCACGAATACATGCTTTTCGCGTAGTTATGAGAAAACGTTTTGACGCGTATCACACTGACACTTGTAAACCGATGTTCAGATTTAGCTCGTTTCGGTCTAAAACAGCTTGTTCCGTTGTTTTATTCACGAATACATCCTTTCCGCGCAGTTAAGAGAGAAAACGTTTTGACGCGTATCACTCGGACTCTTGCAAAACCGATGTGTTTAGATCTAGCTTGTTTCGGTCTAAAACAACTTGTCTCGTTGTTTTAAGCACGGATGCATGCTTTTCGCGCAGTTATAAGAGAAAAAGATTTGACGCGTATCACAGGGACACTTGTAAAACCGATGTGTTCAGATTTAGCTTGTTTCGGTCTAAAACAGCTTGTTTCGTTGTATTGAGCACGAATACATGCTTTTCGCGCAGTTATGAGAGGAAAACTTTTGACGCGTATCACACGGACACTTGTAAAACCGATGTGTTCAGATCTCACTCGTTTTGGTCTAAAACAGCTTGCTTCGTTGTATTCAGCACGAATACATGCTTTTCGCGCAGTTAAAAGACAAAAAGTTTTGACGCGTATCACATGGACACTTGTAAAACCGATGTGTTCATATTTACCTCGTTTCGGTCTAAAACAGCTTGTTTCGTTGTATTAAGCACGAATACATGCTTCTCGCGCAGTTATGAGAGGAAAAGTTTTGACGCGTATCACACGGACACTTGTAAAACCGATGTGTTCAGGTCTAGCTCGTTTTGGTCTAAAACAGCTTGTTTGGTTGTATTAAGCACGAATACATTCTTTTCGCGCTGTTAAAACACAAAACGTTTTGACGCGTATCACATGGACACTGTAAAACCGATGTGTTCAGATTTAACTCGTTTCGGTCTAAAACAGCTTGTTTCGTTGTGTTAAGCACGAATACATGCTTTCGCGCAGTTATGAGAAAAAGTTTTGACGCTTATCACATGGACACTTGTACTCCGATGTTCAGATTTAGCTCGTTTCGGTCTAAAACAGCTTGTTCCGTTGTTTTATTCACGAATACATCCTTTCCGCGCAGTTATGAGAGAAAACGTTTTGACGGTATCACTCGGGACTCTTGCAAAACCGATGTGTTTAGATCTAGCTTGTTTCGGTCTAAAACTTGTCTCGTTGTTTTAAGCACGGATGCATGCTTTTCGCGCAGTTATAAGAGAAAACGATTTGACGCGTATCACAGGGACACTTGTAAAACCGATGTGTTCAGATTTTGCTTGTTTCGGTCTAAAACAGCTTGTTTCGTTGTATTGAGCACGAATACATGCTTTTCGCGCAGTTAAAAGACAAAAAGTTTTGACGCGTATCCATGGACACTTGTAAAACCGATGTGTTCATATTTACCTCGTTTCGGTCTAAAACAGCTTGTTTCGTTGTATTAAGCACGAATACATGCTTCTCGCGCAGTTATGAGGAAAAGTTTTGACGCGTATCACACGGACACTTGTAAAACCGATGTGTTCAGATCTAGCTCGTTTTGGTCTAAACCAGCTTGTTTCGTTGTATTAAGCACGAATACATGCTTTTCGCAGTTATGACAGAAAAAGTTTTGACGCGTATCGCACGGACACTTGTAAAACTTATGTGTTCATATCCAGATCCTTTTGGTCTAAAACAGCTTGTTTTGTTGTATTAAGCACGAATACATGCTTTTCGCGCAGTTACGAGAAAAAGTATTGACGCGTATCAACGGACACTTGTAAAACCGATATGTTCCGATTAAGCTCGTTTCGGTCTACAACAGCTTGTTTTGTTGTATTAAGCACGAATACATGCTTTTCGCGTCGTTATGAGAAAACGTTTTGACGCGTATCACACTGACACTTGTAAACCGATGTTCAGATTTAGCTCGTTTCGGTCTAAAACAGCTTGTTCCGTTATTTTATTCACGAATACATCCTTTCCGCGCAGTTATGAGAGAAAACGTTTTGACGCGTATCACTCGGACTCGTGCAAAACCGATGTGTTTAGATCTAGCTTGTTTCGGTCTAAAACAACTTGTCTCGTTGTTTTAAGCACGGATGCATGCTTTTCGCGCAGTTATAAGAGAAAAAGATTTGACGCGTATCACAGGGACACTTGTAAAACCGATGTGTTCAGATTTAGCTTGTTTCGGTCTAAAACAGCTTGTTTCGTTGTATTGAGCACGAATACATGCTTTTCGCGCAGTTATGAGAGGAAAAGTTTTGACGCGTATCACACGGGCACTTGTAAAACCGATGTTTTCAGATCTCGCTCGTTTTGGTCTAAAACAGCTTGCTTCGTTGTATTCAGCACGAATACATGCTTTTCGCGCAGTTAAAAGACAAAAAGTTTTGACGCGTATCACATGGACACTTGTAAAACCGATGTGTTCATATTTACCTCGTTTCGGTCTAAAACAGCTTGTTTCGTTGTATTAAGCACGAATACATGCTTCTCGCGCAGTTATGAGAGGAAAAGTTTTGACGCGTATCACACGGACACTTGTAAAACCGATGTGTTCAGATCTAGCTCGTTTTGTTCTAAAACAGCTTGTTTGGTTGTATTAAGCAGGAATACATTCTTTTCGCGCAGTTAAGAGAGAAAAAGATTTGACGCGTATCGCACGGACACTTGCAAAACCGATGTGTTTAGATATAGCTCGTTTCAGTCTAAAACAGCTTGTCTCGTTGTTTTAAGCACGAATACATGCTTTTCGCGCAGTTATAAGAGAAAAAGTTTTGTCGAGTATCACATGGACACTTCTAAAACCGATGTGGTCAGATTTATCTCGTTTCGGTCTAAAACAGCTTGTGTCGTTGTATTATGCAAGAATACATGCTCTTCGCGCAGTTATGAAAGGAAAAGTTTTGACGCGTATCACACGGACACTTGTAAAACCGATGTGTTCAGATCTAGCTCGTTTTTGTCTAAAACAGCTTGTTTCGTTGTTTTAAGCACGAATACATGCTTTTCGCGCAGTTATGAGAGAAAAAGTTTTGACGCGTATCACACGGACACTTGTAAAACCGGTGTTCATATCTAGCTCATTTTGGTCTAAACAGCTTGTTTTGTTGTATTAAGCACGAATGCTTGCTTTGCGCGCCGTTTTAAGAGAAAAAGTTTGACGCCTATCAGAGGGACACGTAAAACTGATTTGTTCAGATTTAACTCTTTTCGGTGTAAACCAGCTTGTTTCGTTGTATTAAGCACGAATACATGCTTTTCGCAGTTATGACAGAAAAAGTTTTGACGCGTATCGCACGGACACTTGTAAAACCTATGTGTTCATATCCAGATCCTTTTGGTCTAAAACAGCTTGTTTTGTTGTATTAAGCACGAATACATGCTTTTCGCGCAGTTACGAGAAAAAGTATTGACGCGTATCAACGGACACTTGTAAACCGATATGTTCCGATTAAGCTCGTTTCGGTCTACAACAGCTTGTTTTGTTGTATTAGGCACGAATACATGCTTTTCGCGTAGTTATGAGAAAACGTTTTGACGCGTATCACACTGACACTTGTAAACCGATGTTCAGATTTAGCTCGTTTCGGTCTAAAACAGCTTGTTCCGTTGTTTTATTCACGAATACATCCTTTCCGCGCAGTTATGAGAGAAAACGTTTTGACGCGTATCACTCGGACTCTTGCAAAACCGATGTGTTTAGATCTAGCTTGTTTCGGTCTAAAACAACTTGTCTCGTTGTTTTAAGCACGGATGCATGCTTTTCGCGCAGTTATAAGAGAAAAGATTTGACGCGTATCACAGGGACACTTGTAAAACCGATGTGTTCAGATTTAGCTTGTTTCGGTCTAAAACAGCTTGTTTCGTTGTATTGAGCACGAATACATGCTTTTCGCGCAGTTATGAGAGGAAAAGTTTTGACGCGTATCACACGGACACTTGTAAAACCGATGTGTTTAGATCTAGCTTGTTTCGGTCTAAAACAACTTGTCTCGTTGTTTTAAGCACGAATAC